>NW_017217156.1:0-12726 GCF_001704415.2 Capra hircus | reverse complement strand
TCCTCCCGATCTGTTAGCATCAGTGTCGCACTTTCCTTCTCGTGGATCAAGGGATCTTTGGCTTTCCCACGAGGCTTACCCACAGGGCTGTCCCAGGTGCCACCGTGGTGTGAGTCCGATCTCGGCTTGAACGTCGAGGCAATGCAGGGAAAGCAGGTTTCCCTGGAATGGACTGAGACATCTGGGGGACTCTGGGAATGGTGGCACAGCCCCTGGAGTTCCTCTCGCCTTTCTTGTGGAGAGCGCCTCCTCTTGAGATGCGAGGAACGCCGGGAATTTTTTCCCGACCACGCAGGGAAAGGATCCTCCTCTGGAGCTATGAGGCGGAAACGGGGCTCCTCTGGATGTGGGGGCAACTCTCCTGCTTCCTCTCGAGTGGAGACGGTATGTCGGGGAAACTTCTTGAGTCGCAGCAAGGGTGTGAAGGACCCTTTGGAAGTTCCAGAGGTTAGGTGTGATTAGCCTCCAGACGCCTCAGCGGAAATGGGCCTCATCTCGCCTGGAGGGGAGAACCTCCTGGATTTTTTCGAGTTGCGGCAGGTGCTCTCGACTTACGAATGGAACTTCAGGGACCCGCTCTGGTGGCCTCAGGAAAGGCCAGTCCCCATGCGAGTTGCTCGGGGGCCTCTCGGGATTCCTCTCCGTCGATGCGGGGCCTAAGACCTTGTGTGGAGTCAATGCCGGAACCTGAGGATTCCTCTCCAGTGCCGACATGGATCTTGGGACTTCTGGAGTCTCCCCAGGGGCGTCAGTCCTCGGCTCCAGTGGGGGCATGCACGTGCGCTTTCCTCCCGAGCTGTAGCAGCAGTGTCACACTTCCCTTCGCGTGGATCTAGGGATCTGTGGCTTTCCCTCGAGTCTTTCCAAGAGGCTTTCCCACGAGGCTTTCCCACAGGGCTGTCCAACGTGCCACCATGGTGTGAGTCGATCCTCGGCTTGAAAGTCGAGGCAGTGCAGGGAAAACACGTTTCCCTGGAAGTGGACTGAGACATCTGGGGACTCTGGAAATGGTCGCACGACCCTGGAGTTCCTCTCGCCTTTCCTGTGGAGAGCGCCCCCTCTTTGAGCTGCGATGGGAAGGCCAGGAATTCTTTCCCGAACACGCAGGGAAAGGAACCCTCCTCTCGAGCTAGGAGGCGGAAACGGGCTCCTCAGGATGTGGGCGGGACTCTCGTGCTTCCTCTCTAGTGGAGACGGTATGTCGGGGAACTTCTTGAGTTGCAGCAAGGGTGTGAAGGACCCTTTGGAAGTTCCAGAGGTTAGGTGTGATTAGCCTCGAGACGCCTCAGCGGAAAAGGGCCTCATCTCCCCTGGAGGGGAGAACCTCCTGGATTTTCTCGAGTTGCGGCAGGTGCTCTCGACTTACGACGGGGACCTCAGGACCGCGCTCTGGTGGCCTCAGGAAAGGCCAGTCCGCATGCGAGTTGCTCGGGGGCCTCTCGGGATTCCTCTCCCGTCGATGCCGGGGCCTAAGACTGCCAGGAGCCAGTGTGAGGAAGCCCGCCCGTGACAAGGTTATGAGGAAGGAAGCTGACATACGCAACGCGTGCTCAGACTTCATGGACCCCTCTGGAAATTTTTAAGCATGTACCCCACAAAAATCTGCCGGTTTTTGTGCTCTGCTTTTTCACTCTTCTGACCTTTTCTGGAAAAAGTCAATTCAGGGCGTTACTCTTCTGCATTTGAAAGAGTGTTTCAATCCAAAAACCCTCTGATGGCTTTCTAGCCTGCCTGTAGGACTCGTACAGCTGCGCTTGTGATTGTTTGAGGCCTCCTGACCGCAGGAGGCACAGGAAGCTTAAAAAACATCCTAGGAATGCAGGAGCTTCCGAGGAGTCAAAATCTTTAGAATAGGACTGATTAAAAGTTTCATTTTTTGGTCAATGCTTGCTGCCAAATTTTCATATCCTTTTTTTTTAGATATAGTTGGTATATAGAAAAACAAGTAGTAGACCTGGTATTAGCAACATTAGATCTTTGAGTTAAGTACCTTCTTTGTTATAACCCACTGCACCTTTGTTCTATAGAGATGTAACTTTAATGCTTTAAGGAGATGCAGATTAAAGAAAAACACTTCAGGGGAAACAAAATTAACATTCATTAAGGAAGAGAGCCAAAAAGTGTTAACAAGCCTCTTGGCCAAAGATAATGTAAATCACCTGAGACCTTTTGTATACAAAATGATATACAGAAAGAATCTGGGTTGCGAACACTACATAATTTTGTGTTATCCATTGATCTCCATGTTTTATCAAAAGTATAAAAGGCCTTCTGAACAATAAAGGAGGAGGCCAGGGGCCGGGGGCCAATTTCTCGGACCAGCTTCTCGAACTAGTCTCTCAGCCTGGTTTCTTTTAGACTCTGGCTCCCCCCGTGTCTTTCTCTCTCTTTCTTCTTCTCTACCTTTCCTTCTCACTGCTCTTTACTTTAACTTCAGGCTGAATCTCCACCTGGAGTGTGGAGGCTTGCCAGGTCTACTTACTTGCCCTGGCTGTTAAGACCCGCACGAAAGGGAGCTTAAGGCGAGGCACCCTTAGATATTCAAGCGGGCGCTGGTGGCCCAACGTAGGTGGTGCAAATTCCTTGTCTGGAATTTTTATTGGCCGTCCGCGTAAACCAAGCTATTCAGCCCTCTTCCTCCACTTAATCTTCTTACTACACTATAGTTTCCTAATCTAATCTTACATTAATAAATAAACAAGACTTTTCACGCCAACGCCGTCCACCCTTCAAATTCCCTGGATCCACCGGGGCTGGACCCCGGCATAAGACCTTGAGTGGAGTCGGTGCCGGAACCTGAGGATTCCTCTCCAGTGCTGACATGGATCTTGGGGGTACTTCCTGAGTCTCCCCAGGGGAGTCAGTCCTCATCTCGAGTGGAGGCATGCACGTGCGATTTCCTCCCGAGCTGTAGCAGCAGTGTCACGCTTCCCTACGCATGCATCAAGGGATCTGTGGCTTTCCCTCGAGTCATTCCCACGAGGCTTTCCCACAGGGCTGTCCCACGTGCCACCGTGGTGTGAGTCGATCCTCGGCTTGAAAGTCGAGGCAGTGCAGGGAAAACAGGTTTCCCTGGAATGGACTGAGACATCTGGGGGACTCTGGGAATGGTGGCACGACCCTGGAGTTCCTCTCGCCTTTCCTGCGGAGAGCCCTCCTCTTGAGATGCGACGGAAACGCCGGGAATTCTTTCCCAACCACGCAGGAAATGGATCCCTCCTCTCGAGCTAGGAGGCGGAAACGGGGCTCCTCTGGATGTGGGCGAGACTCTCGTGCTTCCTCTCGAGTGGAGACGGGTATGTCGGGGAACTTCTTGAGTTGCAGCCAGGGTGTGAAGGACCCTTTGGAAGTTCCAGATGTTAGGTGTGATTTGCCTGGAGACTCCTCAGCGGAAATGGGCCTCATCTCGCCTGGAGGGGAGAACCTCCTGGATTTTCTCGAGTTGCGGCAGGTTCTCTTGACTTACGGCGGGGACCTCAGGGACCCGCTCTGGTGGCCTCAGGAAAGGCCAGTCCCCATGCGAGTTGCTCGGGGGCCACTCGGGATTCCTCTCCCGTCGGTGCTGGGGCCTAAGATCTTGTGTCAAGTGGGTGCGGAACCTGAGGATTCCTCTACACTGCTGACATGGATCTTGGGGTACTTCTGGAGTCTCCCCAGGGGAGTCAGTCCTCGTCTCGAATGGTGTCATGCACGTGCGCTTTCTCCCGAGCTGGAGAAGCAGTGTCGAGCTTCCCTTCGCGTGGATCAAGGGATCTGTGGCTTTCCCTCGAGGCTTTCCCACGAGGCCTTCCCACGAGGCTTTCCCACGAGGTTATCCCAGGAGGCTTTCCCACAGGGCAGTCCCACGTGCCACCGTGGTGTGAGTCGATCCTCGGCTTGAAAGTCGAGGCAGTGCTGGGAAAACAGTTTTGTCTGGAATCGACTTGACATCTGGGGGACTCTGGAATGGTGGCACGACGCTGGAGTTCTTCTTGCCTTTCCTGTGGAGAGCGCCTCCTCTTGAGTTGCGACGGGAACACTGGGAATTCTTTCCCGACCAAGCAGGGAAAGGATCCCTCCTCTCGAGCTAGGAGGAGAGACGGGTCTACTCTGGATGTGGGCGGGACTCTCGTGCTTCCTCTCGAGTGGAGACGGGTAAGTCGGGGAACTTTTTGAGTTGCAGCAAGGGTGTGAAGGACCCTTTGGAAGTTCCAGAGGTTAGGTGTGATTAGACTCGAGAAGCCTCAGCGGAAATGGGCCTCATCTCGCTTGGAGGGGAGAACTTCATGGATTTTCTCGAGTTGAGGCAGGTGGTCTCGACTTACGACGGGGAACTCTGCGAACCGCTCAGGTGGCCTCAGGAAAGGCCAGTCCCCATGCGAGTTGCTCGGGGAACTCTCGGGATTCCCCTCCCATCGATGCCGAGGCCTAAGACCTGTGTGGAGTCGGTGCAGGAACATGAGGATTCCTCTCCAGTGCTGACATGGATCTTGGGGTACTTCTGAAGTCTCCCCAGGGGAGTCAGTCTTCGTCTCGTGTGGGGATATGCACGTGCGCTTTCCTCTCGAGCTGTAGCAGCAGTGTCACACTTCCTTTGCGAGGATCAAGGATCAGGGGCTTTCCCTGGAGGATTTCCCACGAGGCTTTCCCAGGCTTTCCCACGAGGCTTTCCCACGACACGAGGGAGGCTTTCCCACAGGGCTGTCCCACGTGCCACCGAGGTGTGAGTCGATCCTCCGCCTGAAAGTCGAGGCAGTGCAGGGAAAACATGTTTCCCTGGAATGGACTGAGACATCTGGGGCACTCTGGAAATGGTGGCACGACCCTGGAGTTCCTCTCGACTTTCCTGTGGAGAGCGCCTCCTCTTGAGATGCGACGGGAACGCGGGAATTCTTTCCCGACCACGCAGGGAAAGGATCCCTCCTCTCGAGCTAGGAGGCGGAAATGGGGCTCCTCTGGATGTGGGCGGGACTCTCGTGCTTCCTCTCGAGTGGAGACGGGTATGTCGGGGAACTTCTTGAGTTGCAGCAAGGGTGTGAAGGACCCTTTGGAAGTTCCAGAGGTTAGGTGTGATTAGCCTCGATACGGTTCAGTGGAAATGGGCCTCATCTCGCCTGGAGGGGAGAACCTCCTGGATTTTCTCGAGTTGCGGCAGGTGCTCTCGACTTACGACGGGGACCTCAGGGACCGCTCTGGTGCCTCAGGAAAGGCCAGTCCGCATGCGAGTTGCTCGGGGGCCTCTCGGATTCCTCTCCTGTCGAAAGCGGGGCCTAAGACTGCCGGGAGCCAGTGTGAGGAAGCCCGCCCGTGACAAGGTTATGAGGAAGGAAGCTGACATAAGCAAGGCGTGCTCAGACTTCAGGGACCCCTCTGGAAATTTTTAAGCATGTACCCCAACAAAAATCTGCCGTTTTTGTGCTCTGCTTTTTCACTCTTCTGACCTTTTCTGGAAAAGTCAATTCAGGGCATTAGTCTTCTGCATTTGAAAGACTGTTTCAGTCCAAAAACCCTCTGATGGCTTTCTAGCCTGCCTGTAGGACTCGTACAGCTGCGCTTGTGATTGTTTGAGGCCTCCTGACCGCAGGAGGCTCAGGAAGCTTAAAACATCCTAGGAATGCAGGAGCTTCCGAGGAGTCAAATCTTTAGAATAGGACTGATTAAAAGTTTCATTTTTTGGGTCAATGCTTGCTGCCAAATTTTCATATCCTTTATTTTTAGATATAGTTGGTATATAGAAAAACAAGTAGTAGACCTGGTATTAGCAACATTAGATCTTTGAGTTAAGTACCTTCTTTGTTATAACCCACTGCACCTTTGTTCTATAGAGATGTAACTTTAATGATTTACGGAGATGCAGATTAAAGAAAAACACTTCAGGGGAACAAAAATTAACATTCATTAAGGAAGAGAGCCAAAAAGTGTTAACAAGCCTCTTGGCCAGAAGATAATGTAAATCACCTGAGACCTTTTGTATAGAAAATGATATACAGAAAGAATCTGGGTTGTGAACGCTACATAATTTTGTGTTACCATTTGATCTCCATGTTTTATCAAAAGTATAAAAGGCCTTCTGAACAATAAAGGAGGAGGCCAGGGCCGGGGCCAGTTTCTCGGACCAGCTTCTCGAACTAGTCTCTCAGCCTGGTTTCTTGGACTCTGGCTCCCCCGAGTCTTTCTCTCTCTTCTTCTTCTCTACCTTTCCTTTCTCTGCTCTTTACTTTAACTTCAGGCTGAATCTCCACCTGGAGTGCGGAGGCTCGCCAGTCTACTTACTTGCCCTGGCTGTTAAGACCCGCACGAAAGGAGCTTAAGGCGAGGCACCCTTAGATATTCAAGCGGGCGCCGGTGGCCCAAGGTAGGTGGTGCAAATTCCTTGTCTGAATTTTATTGGCCTTCCGCGTAAACCAAGCTATTCAGCCCTCTTCCTCCACTTAATCTTCTTACTACACTATAGTTTCCTAATCTAATCTTACATTAATAAATAAACAAGTCTTTCCACGCCAACGCCGTCCACACTTCGAATTCCCTGATCCACCGGGCTGGACCCTGGCATAAGACCTTTGTGGAGTCGGTGCCGGAACCTGAGGATTCCTCTCCAGTGCTGACATGGATCTTGGGACTCTGGAGTCTACCCAGGGAGTCAGTCTTCGTCGCGAGTGGGCATGCACGTGCGCTTTCGTCCCGAGCTGTAGCAGCAGTGTCACGCTTCCCTTCGCGTGGATCAAGGGATCTGTGGCTTTCGCACCAGGCTTTCCCACAGGCCTGTCCCAAGTGCCACTGTGGTGAGTCGGTCCTCGGCTTGAAAGTCAAGGTAGAGCAGGGAAAACAGGTTTCCCTGGAATGGACTGAGACATCTGGGGACACTGGAATGGTGGCACGACCCTGGAGATCCTCTCGCCTTTCCTGTGGAGATGCCTCCTCTTGAGATGCGACGGGAACTCCGGGAATTCTTTGCCGACCACGCAGGGAAAGATCCTCCTCTCGAGCTAGGAGGCGGAAACGGAGCTCCTCTGGATGAGGGAGGGACTCTCGTGATTCCTCTAGAGTGGAGACGGATATATCGGGGAACTTCTTGAGTTGCACCAAGGGTGTGAAGGACCCTTTTTAAGTTCCAGAGGTTAGCTGTGATTAGCCTCGAGACGCCTCAGCGGAAATCGGCCTCATCTCGCTGGAGGGGAAACCTCCTGGATTTTCTCGAGTTGTGCGCAGTGCTCTCAACTTACGAAGGGACCTCAGGGACCCGCTCTAGTGGCCTCAGGAAAGGCCAGTCCCCAGCGAGTTGCTCGGGTCATCTCAGGATTCCTCTCCCGTCCATGCCGGGCCTAAGATCTTGTGTGGAGTCGCTGTCGGAACCTGAGGATTCCTCTCCGGGCTGACATGGATCTTGGGGTATTTCTGGTGTCTCCCCAGGGGAGTCAGTCCTCGTCTCGAGTGCGGGGCTTGCACTTGCGCTTTACTCCCGTGCTGTAGCAGCAGTGTCACGCTTCCCTTCGCTTGGATCAAGGGATCTGTGGCTTTCCCTCGAGCTTTCCCACGAGGCTTTCCCGCAAGGCTTCCCGCAGGGCTGTCCCACTAAGCCACCGTGGTGTGAGTCGATCCTCGGCTTGAAAGTCGTGGCAGTGCAGGGAAAAGAGTTTCCCTGGAATGGACTGAGATATCCGGGGGACTCTGGGAATGGTGGCACGACCTGGAGTTCCTCTCACCTTACTGTTTAGAGCGCCTCTCTTGAGATGCGACGGGAACGCCGGGAATTCTTTCCGGACACGCAGGGAAATGATCCCCCCTCTCGAGCTAGGAGGCGGAAACACGGCTCATCTGAATGTTGGCTGGACTCTCGTGCTTCTCTCGAGTGGAGACAGGTATGTCGGGAACTTCTTGAGTTGCAGCAAGGGTGTGAAGGACCCTTTCGAAGTTCCAGAGTTTAGGTGTGATTAGACTCGAGACGTCTCATCGGAAAAGGCCTCATCTCGCCTGGAGGGAGAACCTCCTGGATTTTTTCGAGTTGCGGCAGGTGCTCTCGACTTAGGACGGGGACCTCAGGGACCCGCTCTGGTGGCCTCAGGAAAGGCAGCTACCCATGCGAGTTGCTCAGCGGGCCTTTCGGAATTCCTCTCCCATCGATGCCAGGGCCTAAGACCTTGTGTGACCCGGTGCCGAAACCTGAGGTTTCCTCTCCAGTGCTGACATGGATCTTGGGGTACTTCGGAGTCTCCCCAGGGGAGTCAGTCCTCGTCTCGAGTGGGGGCATGCACCGTGCGCTTTCCTTCTGAGCTGTAGCAGCAGTGTCGCGCTTCCTTTCGCGTGATCAAGGGACCTGTGGCTTTTCCTCGAGGCTTTCCCTCGAGGCTTTCCCAAGAGGCTTTCCCACGAGACTTTCCCACAGGGCTGTCCCACGTGCCACCGTGGTTTGAGTCGCATCCTCGGTTGAAAGTCGAGGCAGTGCAGGGAAAAACAGGTTTCCCTGGAATGGACTGACATCTGGGGGACTCTGGGAATGTGGCACGACCCTGGAGTTCCTCTCGTCTTTCCTGTGGAGAGCGCCCTCCACTTGAGATGCGACTGAGCCCCGCGCGGCGAATTCTTTCCCGACACGCCAGGGAAAGGATCCCCTCTCGATCTTGGAGGAGGAAACAGGGCTCCTCTGGATAAGGGCGGGACTCTCGTGCTTCTCTCGAGTGGAGACGGCGTATGTCGGGGAACTTCTTGAGTTGCAGCAAGGGTGTGAAGGACCCTTTGAAGTTCCAGAGTTTAGTTGATTAGCCTAGAGACGGCTCAACTTAAATGGGCCTCATCTCGCCTGGAGGGGAGAATCTCCTGGATTTTCTCGAGTTGCGGCACGTGCTCTCTACTTACGATGGGGACCTCAGGGCCCTCTTGGCCTCACGAAAGTCCAGTCCCCATGCGAGTTGCTCTGTGGCCTCTCCGGATTCCTCTCCGTAGATGCCGGGGCCTAAGACCTTGTGTGGAATCAGTGCCGGAACCTGAGGATTCCTCTCCAGTGCTTACATGGATCTTGGGGTACTTCTGGAGTCTCCCCAGGGGAGTCAGTCCTCGTCTCGAGTGGGCCATGCACGTGCGCTTTCCTCCCGAGCTGTAGCAGCAGTGTCACGTTTCCCTTCGCGTGTATCAAGGGATCTGTGGCTTTCCCTCGAGGCTTTCCCACGAGGCTTTCCCACAGGGTGTCCCACGTGCCACTGAGTGTAAGTCGAATCCTCGGCTTGAAAGTCGAGGCAGTGCAGGGAATACAGGTTTCCCTGAAAGGACTGAGACATCTGGGGGACTCTGGAAATGGTGGCACGACCCTGGAGTTCCTTTTGCTTTCCTGTGGAGAGCGCCTCCTCTGAGATGCGTTGGGGACGCGGGAATTCTTCCCGACCACCAGGGAAAGGATCAATCCTCTCGAGCTATGAGGCGGAAACAGGGCTCCTCTGGATGTGGCGGACTCTCGTGCTTCCTCTGAGTGGAGACGGGTATGCGGGGAACTTCTTGAGTTGCAGCAAGGTGTGAAGGACCCTTTGGAAGTTCAGAGGTTAGGTGTGATTTCCTGGAGACGCCTCAGCGGAAATGGGCCTCATCTCGCCTGGAGGGGAGAACCTCCTGGATTTTCTCGAGTTGCGGCAGGTGCTCTCGACTTACGACGGGACCTCAGGGACCCGCTCTGGTGGCCTCAGGAAAGGCCAGTCCCATGCGAGTTGCTTCGGGGCTTCTGGGATTCCTCTCCCGTCGATGCTGGCGCCTAAGACCTTGTGTGGACTCAGTGTCGGAACCTGAGGATTCCTCTCCAGTGCAGACGTGGATCTTGAGGTACTTCTGGAGTCTCCCCAGGGCAGTCAGTCCTCGTCTCGAGTGGGGGCATGCACGTGCGATTCCCTCTCCAGCTGTAGCAGCAGGTCGTGCTTCCCTTCGCGTGGATCAAGGGATCTGTGTCTTTCCCTCGAGGCTTTTCCCACGAGGCTTTCCCACAGGGCTGTCCCACGTGCCACTGTGGTGTGAGTGGATCCTCGGTTTAAAAGTCGAGGCAGTGCAGGGCAAAACAGGTTTCCCTGGAATGGACTGAGACATCTGGGGGACTCTGGGAATGGTGGCACGACACTGGAGTTCCTCTTGCTTTTCCTGGTGGAGAGCGCCTCCTCTTGAGATGCGTTGGGAACGCCGGGGAATTCTTTCCC
This sequence comes from Capra hircus, assembly GCF_001704415.2. Classification (NCBI taxonomy): domain Eukaryota; kingdom Metazoa; phylum Chordata; class Mammalia; order Artiodactyla; family Bovidae; genus Capra; species Capra hircus. The sequence goes on along the minus strand of NW_017217156.1, from coordinate 2,578 downwards.
GACCACCAGGGAAAGGATCCCTCCTCTCGAGCTAGGAGGCGGAAACGGGGCTCCTCTGGATTTGGGCCGGACTCGTGCTTCCTCTCGAGTGGAGACGGGTATGTCGGGGAACTTCTTGAGTTGCAGCCAGGGTGTGAAGGACCCTTTGGAAGTTCCAGATGTTAGGTGTGATTTGCCTGGAGACTCCTCAGCGGAAATGGGCCTCATCTCGCCTGGAGGGGAGAACCTCCTGGATTTTCTCGAGTTGCGGCAGGTTCTCTTGACTTACGGCGGGGACCTCAGGGACCCGCTCTGGTGGCCTCAGGAAAGGCCAGTCCCCATGCGAGTTGCTCGGGGGCACTCGGGATTCCTCTCCCGTCGGTGCTGGGGCCTAAGATCTTGTGTCAAGTGGGTGCCGGAACCTGAGGATTCCTCTCCACTGCTGACATGGATCTTGGGGGTACTTCTGGAGTCTCCCCAGGGGAGTCAGTCCTCGTCTCGAATGGTGTCATGCACGTGCGCTTTCCTCCCGAGCTGGAGAAGCAGTGTCGAGCTTCCCTTCGCGTGGCATCAAGGGATCTGTGGCTTTCCCTCGAGGCTTTCCCACGAGGCCTTCCCACGAGGCTTTCCCACGAGGTTATCCCAGGAGGCTTTCCCACAGGGCAGTCCCACGTGCCACCGTGGTGTGAGTCGATCCTCGGCTTGAAAGTCGAGGGCAGTGCAGGGAAAACAGTTTTGTCTGGAATCGACTTGACATCTGGGGGGACTCTGGAATGGTGGCACGACGCTGGCAGTTCTTCTTGCCTTTCCTGTGGAGAGCGCCTCCTCTTGAGTTGCGACGGGAACACTGGGAATTCTTTCCCGACCAAGCAGGGAAAGGATCCCTCCTCTCGAGCTAGGAGGCAGAGACGGGTCTACTCTGGATGTGGGCGGGACTCTCGTGCTTCCTCTCGAGTGGAGACGGGTAAGTCGGGGAACTTTTTGAGTTGCAGCAAGGGTGTGAAGGACCCTTTGGAAGTTCCAGAGGTTAGGTGTGATTAGACTCGAGAAGCCTCAGCGGAAATGGGCCTCATCTCGCTTGGAGGGGAGAACTTCATGGATTTTCTCGAGTTGAGGCAGGTGGTCTCGACTTACGACGGGGAACTCTGCGAACCGCTCAGGTGGCCTCAGGAAAGGCCAGTCCCCATGCGAGTTGCTCGGGAACTCTCGGGATTCCCCTCCCATCGATGCCGAGGCCTAAGACCTGTGTGGAGTCGGTGCTGGAACATGAGGATTCCTCTCCAGTGCTGACATGGATCTTGGGGTACTTCTGAAGTCTCCCCAGGGAGTCAGTCTTCGTCTCCTGTGCGGATATGCACGTGCGCTTTCCTCTCGAGCTGTAGCAGCAGTGTCACACTTCCTTTGCGAGGATCAAGGGATCAGGGGCTTTCCCTGGAGGATTTCCCACGAGGCTTTCCCACGAGGCTTTCCCACGAGCTTTCCCACGAGGCTTTCCCACAGGGCTGTCCCACGTGCCACCGAGTGTGAGTCGATCCTCCGCCTGAAAGTCGAGGCAGTGCAGGGAAAACATGTTTCCTGGAATGGACTGAGACATCTGGGGCACTCTGGAAATGGTGGCACGACCCTGGAGTTCCTCTCTCCTTTCCTGTGGAGAGCGCCTCCTCTTGAGATGCGACGGGAACGCCGGGAATTCTTTCCAGACCACGCAGGGAAAGGATCCCTACTCTCGAGCTAGGAGGCGGAAACGGGGCTCCTCTGGATGTGGGCGGGACTCTCGTGCTTCCTCTCGAGTGGAGACGGGTATGTCGGGAACTTCTTGAGTTGCAGCTAGGGTGTGAAGGACCCTTTGAAAGTTCCAGAGGTTAGATGTGATTAGCCTCGAGACCCCTCAGCAGAAAATGGGCCTCATCTCGCCTGGAGGGGAGAACCTCCTGGATTTTCTCGAGTTACAACAGGTGCTCTCGACTTTCGACGGGACCTCAGGGACCCGCTCTGGTTGGCCTCAGGAAAGGCCAGTCCCCATGCGAGTTGCTCGGGGGCCACTCGGGATCCCCCCTCCATCGATGGGTGGTGCCTAAGACCTTGAATGGAGTCGGTGCGGATCCTGAGGATTTCTCTCCAGTGCTGACATGGATCTTCGGGTACTTCTGGAGTCTCCCCAGGGGAGTCAGTCCTCGTCTCGGTTGGGGGCATGCACGTGCACTTTCCTCTCCTCGACTGTATCAGCAGTGTCACGTTTCCCTTCGCCTTGGATCAAGGGATCAGGGGCTTTCCCACAGGAGGTTTCCCACAAGGCTTTCCACGAGGCTTTCCCACAGGGCTGTCCCACGTGCCACCGTGGTGTGAGTCGATCTCGGCTTGAAAGTCGAGGCAGTGCAGGGAAAACATGTTTTCCCTGTAATGGACTGAGACATATGGGGGACTCTGGGAATGGTGGCATGACCCTGGAGTTCCTCTCGCCATTTCCTGTGGAGAGCGCCCTCCTCTTGAGATGCGACGGGTAACACCAGGAATTCTTTTCCTAACCACGCAGGGAAAGGATTCCTCCTCTCGAGGTATGAGGCGGAAACGGGGCTCCTCTGCATGTGGGGGGCTCTCT
>NW_017217155.1:0-12726 GCF_001704415.2 Capra hircus | reverse complement strand
CCACCAGAGCGGGTCCCTGATGGTCTTCCATCGTAAGTCGCGAGAGCCAACCTCAGGAAAGGCCAGTCCCCATATGCGTTGCTCTCTCTCTTTCGGATTCCTCTCCGCGATGCCGGGGTCTAAGACCTTGTTTGGAGTCGGTGCCGGAACCTGAGGATTCCTCTCCACTTCTGACATGGATATGGGGTACTTCTGGAGTCCCCCAGGGGTGTCACTACTCGTCTCGAGTGGGGCCATGCACGTGCGCTTTCCTCCGAGCTGTAGCAGCAGTGTCCCGCTTCCCTTCGCATGGATCAAGGGATCTGTGGCTTTCCCTTGAGGCTTTCCCACAGGCTTTCCCACAGGGCTGTACCACGTGCCACTGTGGTGTGAGTCGATCCTCGACTTGAAAGTCGAGGCAGTGCAGGGAATACAGGTTTCCCTGGAATGGACTGAGACATCTGGGGGACTCTGGGAATGGTGGCACGACCCTGGAGTCCTCTCGCCTTTCCTCTGGAGAGCGCCACCTCTTGAGATTTGACGGGAATGCTGCGAATTCTTTCCCGACCACGCAGGGAAAGGATCAAACCTCTCGAGCTAAAAGGTGGAATCGGGGCTCCTCTGGATGTGGGCGGGACTCTCGTGCTTCCTCTCGAGTGAGACGGGTATTTCGGGGAAATTCTTGAGTTGCATCAAGGGTGTGAAGGACCCTTTGGAAGTTCCAGAGTTTAGGTTTGATCAGCCTCGAGACGCCTCTGCGGAAATGGCCTCATGTCGCCTGGAGGGGAAAACCTCCTGGATTTTCTCGAGTTGCTGCAGGTGCTCTCGACGTACTACGGGGATCACAGGGACCCGCTCTGGTGGCCTCAGTTAAGGCCAGTCCACATGCGCGTTTCTCGGGGGCCTCTCGGGATTCCTCTCCCATCGATGCCGGGACCTAAGACCTTGTGTGGAGTCGGTGCCTGAACCTGAGGATTCCTCTCCAGTGCTGACATGGATCTTGGGCTACTTCTGGAGACTCCCCAGGGGAGTCAGTCCTCGTCTCATGTGGGGGCATGCAGTTGCGCTTTCCTCCAGAGCTGTAGCAGCAGTGTCACGCTTCCCTTCGCGTGGATCAAGGGATCTGTGGCTTTCCCTCAGGTTTTCCCACGAGGCTTTCCCAAGAGGCTTTCCCACGAGGCTTTCCCACGAGGCTTTCCACAGGGCTGACCCACGTGTCACCGTTGTGTGAGTCGATCCTCGGCTTGAAAGTCGAGGCAGTGCAGGGAAAACAGGTTTCCCTTGAATGGACTGAGACATCTGGGGGACTCTGGGAATGGTGGCACGACCCTGGAGTTCCTCTCGCCTTTCCTGTGGAGAGCGTCTCCTCTTGAGATGCGAGGGGAAAGCCGGGAATTCTTTCCCGACCACGCAGTGAAAGGATCCCTCCTCTCGAGCCATGAGGCGGAAACGAGGCTCCTCTGGATGTGGCAGGACTCTCGTGCTTCTTCTCGAGTGGAGACGGGTATGTCGGGGAACTTCTTGAGTTGCCAGCAAGGGTGTGAAGGACCCTTTGGAAGTTCCAGAGGTTAGGTGTGATTAGCCTCGAGACGCCTCAGCGCAAATGGGCCTCATCTCGCCTGGAGGGGAGAACCTCCTGGATTTTCTCGAGTTCCGTCAGGTGCTCTCGACTTACGAAGGGGACCTCAGGGACTCGCTGTGGTGGCCTCAGGAAAGGCCAGTCCCCATGCGAGTTTGCTCGGGGGCCTCTCGGGATTCCTCTCCCGTCTATTCCAGGGCCTAAGACCTTGTGTGGAGTCGGTGCCGGAACCTGAGGATTCCTCTCCAGTGCTGACATGGATCTTGGGCTACTTCTGGAGTCTCCCCAGGGGAGTCAGTCCTCGTCTCGAGTGGGGCCATGCACGTGCGCTTTCCTCCGGAGCTGTAGCAGCAGTGTCACGCCTCCCTTGGCGTGGATCAAGGGATCTGTGGCTTTCCCTCGAGGCTTTCCACGAGGCTTTCCCACGAGGCTTTCCCACAGGGCTGTCCCACGTGTCACCGTGGTGTGAGCCGATCCTCGCTTGAAAGTCGAGGCAGTGCAGGGAAAACAGGTTTCCCTGGAATGGACTGAGACATCTGGGGGACTCTGGGAATGGTGGCACGACCCTGGAGTTCCTCTCGCCTTTCCTGTGGAGAGCGCCTCCTCTTGAGATGCGACGGGAACGCCGGGAATTTTTCCGAACCTGCAGGGAAAGGATCCCTCCTCTCGAGCTAGGAGGCAGAAACGGGGCTCCTCTGGATGTGGGCGGGTCTCTCGTGCTTCCTCTCGGGTGGAGACTGGTATGTCGGGGATCTTCTTGAGTTGCAGCAAGGGTGTGAAGGACCCTCTGGAAGTTCCAGAGGTTAGGTGTGATTAGCCTCGAGACACCTCAGCGGAAATGGGCCTCATCTCGCCTGGAGGGGAGAACGTCCTGAATTTCTCGAGTTGCAGGCAGGTGCTCTCGACTTACGACGGGGACCTCAGGGACCCGCTCTGGTGGCCTCAGGAAGGCCAGTCCCTTGCGAGTTGCCAGGGGACCTCTCGGGATTCCTCTCCGTCGATGCTGGGGCCTAAGATATTGTGTGGAGTGGTGCCGGAACCTGAGGATTCCTCTCCAGTGCTGACATGGATCTTGGGTATTCTGGAGTCTCCATTGGGAGTCAGTCCTCGTCTCGAGTGGGGGCATGCACGTGCGCTTTCCTCCGAGCTGTAGCAGCAGTGTCGCGCTTCCCTTCGCGTGATCAAGGGATCTGTGGCTTTCCCTCGAGGCTTTCCCACGAGGCTTTCCCACGAGGGAGGCTTTTCCCACATGCCACCGTGGTGTGAGTCGATCCTCGGCTTGAAAGTCGAGGCAGTGCAGGGAAATCAGGTTTCCCTGGAATGGACGGAGACATCTGGGGGACTCTGGGAATGGTGGCAGGAACCTGGAGTTCCCTCCCTTTCCTGTGGAGAGCGCCTCCTCTTGAGATGCACGGGAACGCCGGGAATTTTTCCCGAGCCGCAGGGAAAGGATCCCTCCTCTCGAGCTAGGAGGCAGGAAACGGGGCTCCTCTGGATGTGGGCGGGACTCTCGTGCTTCCTCTCGAGTGGAGACGGGTATGTCGGGGAACTTCTTGAGTTGCAGCAAGGGTGTGAAGGACCCTTTGGAAAGTTCCAGAGGTTAGGTGTGATTAGCCTCGAGACACCTCAGCGGAATGGCCTCATCTCGCCTGGAGGGGAGAACGTCCTGAATGTTTCGAGTTGCAGCAGGTGCTCTCGACTTACGACGGGGACCTCAGGGACCCGCTCTGGTGGCCTCAGGAAAGGCCAGTCCCTATGCGAGTTGCCAGGGGACCTCTCGGGATTCCCTCCCGTCGAAGCTGGGGCCTAAGATATTGTGTGGAGTGGGTGCCGGCCGAGGATTCCTCTCCAGTGCTTACGTGGATCTTGGGGTACTTCTGGAGTCTCCCCATTGGAGTCAGTCCTCGACTCGAGTGGGGCATGCACGTGCGCTTTCCTCTCGAGCTGTAGCAGCAGTGTCGCGCTTCCCTTCGCGTGGATCAAGGGATCTGTGGCTTTCCCTCGAGGCTTTCCCACGAGGCTTTCCCACGAGGCTTTCCACGAGGCTTTCCCACAGGGCGGTCCCACATGCCACCGTGGTGTGAGTCGATCCTCGGCTTGAAAGTCGAGGCAGTGCAGGGAAATCAGGTTTCCTGGAATGGACGGAGACATCTGGGGGACTCTGGGAATGGTGGCAGGAACCTGGAGTTCCTCTCCCTTTCCTGTGGAGAGCGCCTCCTCTTGAGATGGGACGGGAACGCCGGGAATTCTTTCCAGACACGCAGGGAAAGGATCCCTCCTCTCGAGCTAGGAGGCGGAAACGGGGCTCCTCTGGATGTGGGCGGGACTCTCGTGCTTCCTCTCGAGTGGAGACGGGTATGTCGGGGAACTTCTTGAGTTGCAGCAAGGGTGTGAAGGACCCTTTTGAAAGTTCCAGAGGTTAGGTGTGAATAGCCTCGAGACGCCTCAGGGGAAATGGGCCTCATCTCGCCTGGAGGGGAGAACCTCCTGGATTTTCTCGAGTTGCGGCAGGTGCTCTCGACTTACGATGGGGACCTCAGGGGCCCGCTCTGGTTTCCTCAGGAAAGGCCAGTCCCATGCGAGTTGCTCAGGGGCCTCTCGGGATTCCTCTCCCATCGATGCCGGGGCCTAAGACCTTGTGTGGAGTCGGTGCCGGAACCTGAGGATTCCTCTCCAGTGCAGACATGGATATTGGGTACTTCTGGAGTCTCCCCAGGGGAATCAGTCCTCGTCTCGAGTGGGGGCATGCACGTGCGCTTTCCTCCAGAGCTGTAGCAGCAGTGTCACGCTTCCCTTCGCGTGGATCTAGGGATCAGAGGCTTTCCCTGGAGGCTTTCCCACGAGGCTTTCCACAGGGCTTTCCCACACGTGCCACCGTGGAGTGAGTCGATCCTCGGCTTGAAGTCGAGGCAGTGCTGGGAAACAGGTTTCCCTGGAATGGACTGAGGCATCTGGGGGACTCTGGGAATGGGGCCTGATCCTGGAGTTCTTCTCGCCTTTCCTGTGGAGAGCGCCTCCTCTTGAGATGCGACGGGAACGCTAGGAATTCTTTCTCGACCACACAGGGAAAGGATCCCTCCTCTCGAGCTAGCAGGCGGAAACGGGGCCCTCTGGATATGGACGGGACTCTCCGATTCCTCTAGAGTGGAGACGGGTATGTCGGGGAACTTCTTGATTTGCAGCAAGGGTGTGAAGGACCCTTTGGAAGTTCCAGAGTTTAAGTGTGATTACCCCCTAGTTGCCTCAGCGGAAATGGGCCTCATCTCGCCTGGAGGGGAGAACCTCCTGGATTTTCTCGGAGTTGCGGCAGGTGCTCTCGACTTACGATGGGGACCACAGGGACCCGCTCTGGTGGCCTCAGGAAAGGCCAGTCCCCATATGCGTTGCTCTGGGGCCTCTCGGGATTCCTCTCCCGACGATGCCGGGGTCTAAGACCTTGTTTGGAGTCGGTGCCGGAACCTGAGGATTCCTCTCCACTTCTGACATGGATATGGGGTACTTCTGGAGTCCCCCCAGGGGTGTCACTACTCGTCTCGAGTGGGGCCATGCACGTGCGCTTTCCTCCCGAGCTGTAGCAGCAGTGTCCCGCTTCCCTTCGCATGGATCAAGGGATCTGTGGCTTTCCTTGAGGCTTTCCCACGAGGCTTTCCCACAGGGCTGTACCACGTGCCACTGTGGTGTGAGTCGATCCTCGACTTGAAAAGTCGAGGCAGTGCAGGGAATACAGGTTTCCCTGGAATGGACTGAGACATCTGGGGGACTCTGGGAATGGTGGCACGACCCTGGAGTCCTCTCGCCTTTCCTCTGGAGAGCGCCACCTCTTGAGATTTGACGGGAATGCTGCGAATTCTTTCCCGACCACGCAGGGAAAGGATCAAACCTCTCGAGCTAAAAGGTGGAATCGGGGCTCCTCTGGATGTGGGCGGGACTCTCGTGCTTCTCTCGAGTGGAGACGGGTATTTCGGGGAAATTCTTGAGTTGCATCAAGGGTGTGAAGGACCCTTTGGAAGTTCCAGAGTTTAGGTTTGATTAGCCTCGAGACGCCTCTGCGGAAATGGGCCTCATGTCGCCTGGAGGGGAAACCTCCTGGATTTTCTCGAGTTGCTGCAGGTGCTCTCGACGTACTACGGGGATCACAGGGACCCGCTCTGGTGGCCTCAGTTAAAGGCCAGTCCACATGCGCGTTTCTCGGGGCCTCTCGGGATTCCTCTCCCATCGATGCCGGGACCTAAGACCTTGTGTGGAGTCGGTGCCTGAACCTGAGGATTCCTCTCCAGTGCTGACATGGATCTTGGGCTACTTCTGGAGACTCCCCAGGGGAGTCAGTCCTCGTCTCATGTGGGGGCATGCAGTTGCGCTTTCCTCCAGAGCTGTAGCAGCAGTGTCACGCTTCCCTTCGCGTGGATCAAGGGATCTGTGGCTTTCCCTCGAGGTTTTCCCACGAGGCTTTCCCCCACGAGGCTTTCCCACGAGGCTTTCCGGGCTGACCACGTGTCACCGTTGTGTGAGTCGATCCTCGCTTGAAAGTCGAGGCAGTGCAGGGAAAACAGGTTTCCCTTGAATGGACTGAGACATCTGGGGGACTCTGGGAATGGTGGCACGACCCTGGAGTTCCTCTCGCCTTTCCTGTGGAGAGCGTCTCCTCTTGAGATGCGAGGGGAAAGCCGGGAATTCTTTCCCGACCACGCAGGAAAGGATCCCTCCTCTCGAGCCATGAGGCGGAAACGAGGCTCCTCTGGATGTGGCAGGACTCTCGTGCTTCTTCTCGAGTGGAGACGGGTATGTCGGGGAACTTCTTGAGTTGCAGCAAGGGTGTGAAGGACCCCTTTGGAAGTTCCAGAGGTTAGGTGTGATTAGCCTCGAGACGCCTCAGCGCAAATGGGCCTCATCTCGCCTGGAGGGGAGAACCTCCTGGATTTTCTCGAGTTCCGTCAGGTGCTCTCGACTTACGAAGGGGACCTCAGGGACTCGCTGTGGTGGCCTCAGGAAAGGCCAGTCCCCATGCGAGTTGCTCGGGGGCCTCTCGGATTCCTCTCCCGTCTATTCCAGGGCCTAAGACCTTGTGTGGAGTCGGTGCCTGAACCTGAGGATTCCTCTCCAGTGCTGACATGGATCTTGGGGTACTTCTGGAGTCTCCCCAGGGGAGTCAGTCCTCGTCTCGAGTGGGGGCATGCACGTGCGCTTTCCTCCGAGCTGTAGCAGCAGTGTCACGCCTCCCTTGGCGTGGATCAAGGGATCTGTGGCTTTCCCTCGAGGCTTTCCCGAGGCTTTCCCACGAGGCTTTCCCACAGGGCTGTCCACGTGTCACCGTGGTGTGAGCCGATCCTCGCTTGAAAGTCGAGGCAGTGCAGGGAAAACAGGTTTCCCCTGGAATGGACTGAGACATCTGGGGGACTCTGGGAATGGTGGCACGACCCTGGAGTTCCTCTCGCCTTTCCTGTGGAGAGCGCCTCCTCTTGAGATGCGACGGGAACGCCGGGAATTTTTCCCGAACCTGCAGGGAAAGGATCCCTCCTCTCGAGCTAGGAGGCAGGAAACGGGGCTCCTCTGGATGTGGGCGGGTCTCTCGTGCTTCCTCTCGAGTGGAGACGGTATGTCGGGGATCTTCTTGAGTTGCAGCAAGGGTGTGAAGGACCCTTTGGAAGTTCCAGAGGTTAGGTGTGATTAGCCTCGAGACGCCTCAGCGGAAATGGGCCTCATCTCGCCTGGAGGGAGAACCTCCTGGATTTTCTCGAGTTGCGGCAGGTGCTCTCGACTTACGACGGGGACCTCAGGGACCCGCTCTGGTGGCCTCAGGAAAGGCCAGTCCCCATGCGAGTTGCTAGGGGGCCTCTCGGGATTCCTCTCCTGTCGATGCCGGCCTAAGACATTGTGTGGAGTCGGTGCCTGAACCTGAGGATTCCTCTCCAGTGCTGACATGGATCTTGGGGTATTTCTGGAGTCTCCCAGGGGAGTCAGTCCTCGTCTCGAGTGGGGGCATGCACGTGCGCTTTCCTCCCGAGCTGTAGCAGCAGTGTCACGCTTCCCTTCCGGTATCAGGATCAGTGGCTTTTCCCTCGAGGCTTTCCACGAGGCTTTCCCACGAGGCTTTCCCACAGGATGTCCCATGTCCACGTGTGTGAGTCGATCCTCGCTGAAAGTCGATGCAATGCAGGGAAAACAGGTTCCGTGGAATGGACTGAGACATCTGGGGATCTGGGAATGGTGGCACGACCTTGAGTCCTCTCGCCTTTCAGGTGGAGAGCGCCTCCTCTTGAGATGCAACGGGAACGCCGGGAATCTTTCCCGAGCCTGCGGGGAAAGGATCCCACCTCTCGAGCTAGGAGGCAGTAACGGGGCTCCTCTGGATGTGGGCGGGACGCTCGTGCTTCCTCTCGAGTGGAGACGGGTATATCGGGAACTTGTTGAGTTGCAGCAAGGGTGTGAAGGACCCTTTGAAAGTTCCAGAGGTAGGTGTGATTAGCATCAAGACGCCTCAGCGAAAGGGCCTCACCTCGCCTGGAGGGGAGAACCTCCTGGATTTTCTCGAGTTGCGGCAGGTGCTCTCGACTTACGACGGGGACCTCAGGGACCCGCTCTGGTGGCCTCAGGAAAGGCCAGTCCTCATGCGAGTTGCTCGGGGCGCTCTCGGGATTCCCCTCCCGTCGATGCTGGGCCTAAGACCTTGTGTGGGGTCATTGCCGAACCTGAGGATTCCTCTCCAGTGCTGACATGGATCTTGGGATATTTCTGGAGTCTCCCCAGGGGAGTCAGTCCTCGTCTCGAGTGGGGCATGCACGTTCGCTTTCCTCCCGAGCTGTAGCAGCAGTGTCGCGCTTCCCTTCGCATGGATCAAGGGATCTGTGGCTTTCCCTCGAGGCTTTCCACGAGGCTTTCCCACGAGGCTTTCCCACGAGGCTTTCCCACAGGGCTGTCCCTCGTGTCACCGTGGTGTGAGTCGATCCTCGGCTTGAAAGTCGAGGCAGTGCAGGGAAAAGGGTTTCCCTGGAATGGACGGAGACATCTGGTGGACTCTGGAATGGTGGCAAGACCCTGGAGTTCGTCTCACCTTTCCTCTGGAGAGCGCCTCCTCTTAGGATGCCACGGAAACGCCGGGAATTCTTTCCCGACCACGCAGGGAAAGGATCCCTCCTCTCGAGGTAGGAGGCGGAAAGGGGGCTACTGTCGATGTGTGTGGGACTTCGTGTTTCCTCTCGAGTGGAGACAGGTATGTCGGGGAACTTCTTGAGTTGCAGCAAGGGTGTGAAGGACCCTTTGGAAATTCCAGAGGTTAGGTGTGATTAGCCTCGAGACACCTCAGCGGAAATGGGCCTCATCTCGCCTGGAGGGGAGAACGTCCTGAATGTTCTCGAGTTGCAGCAGGTGCTCTCGACTTACGACGGGGACCTCAGGGACCCGCTCTGGTGGCCTCAGGAAAGGCCAGTCCCTATGCGAGTTGCCAGGGGACCTCTCGGGATTCCTCTCCCGTCGAAGCTGGGCCTAAGATATTGTGTGGAGTGGGTGGCCGGTACCTGAGGAATTCCTCTCCAGTGCTTACGTGGATCTTGGGGTACTTCTGGAGTCTCCCCATTGGAGTCAGTCCTCGACTCGAGTGGGGAGCATGCACGTGCGCTTTTCCTCCTCGAGCTGTAGCAGCAGTGTCGCGCTTCCATTCGGTGGATCAAGGGATCTGTGGCTTTCCCTCGAGGCTTTCCACGAGGCTTTCCACGAGCTTTCCCACGGAGGCTTTCCCACGAGGGCTTTCCCACAGGGCGGTCCCACATGCCACCGTGGTGTGAGTCGATCTCGGCTTGAAAGTCGACGCAGTGCAGGGAAAACAGGTTTCCCTGGAATGGACGGAGACATCTGGGGACTCTGGGAATGGTGGCAGGAACCCTGGAGTTCCTCTCCCTTTCCTGTGGAGAGCGCCTCCTCTTGAGATGGGACGGGAACGCCGGGAATTCTTTCCCGAGCACGCAGGGAAAGGATCCCTCCTCTCGAGCTAGGAGGCGGAAACGGGGCTCCTCTGGATGTGGGCGGGACTCTCGTGCTTCCTCTCGAGTGTAGACGGGTATGTCGGGGAACTTCTTGAGTTGCAGCAAGGGTGTGAAGGACCCTTTGAAAGTTCCAGAGGTTAGGTGTGAATAGCCTCGAGACGCCTCAGGGGAAATGGGCCTCATCTCGCCTGGAGGGGAGAACCTCCTGGATTTTCTCGAGTTGCGGCAGGTGCTCTCGACTTACGATGGGGACCTCAGGGGCCCGCACTGGTTTCCTCAGGAAAGGCCAGTCCCATGCGAGTTGCTCAGGGGCCTCTCGGGATTTCCTCTCCCATCGATGCCAGGGCCTAAGACCTTGTGTGGAGTCGGTGCCGGAACCTGAGGATTCCTCTCCAGTGCAGACATGGATATTGGCGTACTTCTGGAGTCTCCCCAGGGGAATCAGTCCTCGTCTCGAGTGGGGGGCATGCACGTGCGCTTTCCTCCAGAGCTGTAGCAGCAGTGTCACGCTTCCCTTCGCGTGGATCTAAGGGATCAGAGGCTTTCCCTGGAGGCTTTCCCACGAGGCTTTCCCACGAGGCTTTCCCACAGGGCTGTCCCACGTGCCACCGTGGAGTGAGTCGATCCTCGGCTTGACAGTCGAGGCAGTGCTGGGAAAACAGGTTTCCCTGGAATGGACTGAGGCATCTGGGGGACTCTGGGAATGGGCCTGATCCTGGAGTTCTTCTCGCCTTTCCTGTGGAGAGCGCCTCCTCTTGAGATGCGACGGGAACGCTAGGAATTCTTTCTCGACCACACAGGGAAAGGATCCCTCCTCTCGAGCTAGCAGGCGGAAACGGGGCCACTCTGGATATGGACGGGACTCTCCGATTCCTCTAGAGTGGAGACGGGTATGTCGGGGAACTTCTTGATTTGCAGCAAGGGTGTGAAGGACCCTTTGGAAGTTCCAGAGTTTAAGTGTGATTACCCCCTAGTTGCCTCAGCGTAAATGGGCCTCATCTCGCCTGGAGGGGAGAACCTCCTGGATTTTCTGGAGTTGCGGCAGGTGCTCTCGACTTACGATGGGGACCACAGGGACCCGCTCTGGTGGCCTCAGGAAAGGCCAGTCCCCATAGTGCGTTGCTCTGGGGCCTCTCGGGATTCCTCTCCCGACGATGCCGGGGTCTAAGACCTTGTTTGGAGTCGGGTGCCGGAACCTGAGGATTCCTCTCCACTTCTGACATGGATATGGGGTACTTCTGGAGTCCCCCCAGGGGGTGTCACTACTCGTCTCGAGTGGGGCCATGCACGTGCGCTTTCCTCCCGAGCTGTAGCAGCAGTGTCCCGCTTCCCTTCGCATGGATCAAGGGAATCTGTGGCTTTCCCTTGAGGCTTTTCCCACGAGGCTTTCCCACAGGGCTGTACCACGTGCCACTGTGGTGTGAGTCGATCCTCGACTTGAAAGTCGAGGCAGTGCAGGGAATACCAGGTTTCCCCTGGAATGGACTGAGACATCTGGGGGACTCTGGGAATGGTGGCACGACCCTGGAGTCCTCTCGCCTTTCCTCTGGAGAGCGCCACCTCTTGAGATTTGACGGGAATGCTGCGAATTCTTTCCCGACCACGCAGGGAAAGGATCAATCTCGAGCTAAAAGGTGGAATCGGGGCTCCTCTGGATGTGGGCGGGACTCTCGTGCTTCCTCTCGAGTGGAGACGGGTATTTCGGGGAAATTCTTGAGTTGCATCAAGGGTGTGAAGGACCCTTTGGAAGTTCCAGAGTTTAGGTTTGATTACCTCGAGACGCCTCTGCGGAAATGGGCCTCATGTCGCCTGGGGGGAAAACCTCCTGGATTTTCTCGAGTTGCTGCAGGTGCTCTCGACGTACTACGGGGATCACAGGGACCCGCTCTGGTGGCCTCAGTTAAGGCCAGTCCACATGCGCGTTTCTCGGGGGCCTCTCGGGATTCCTCTCCCATCGATGCCGGGACCTAAGACCTTGTGTGGAGTCGGTGCCTGAACCTGAGGATTCCTCTCCAGTGCTGACATGGATCTTGGGCTACTTCTGGAGACTCCCCAGGGGAGTCAGTCCTCGTCTCATGTGGGGGCATGCAGTTGCGCTTTCCTCCAGAGCTGTAGCAGCAGTGTCACGCTTCCCTTCGCGTGGATCAAGGGATCTGTGGCTTTCCCTCGAGGTTTTCCCACGAGGCTTTCCAAGAGGCTTTCCCACGAGGCTTTCCCACGAGGCTTTCCCACAGGGCTGACCCACGTGTCACCGTTGTGTGAGTCGATCCTCGCTTGAAAGTCGAGGCAGTGCAGGGAAAACAGGTTTCCCTTGAATGGACTGAGACATCTGGGGGACTCTGGGAATGGTGGCACGACCCTGGAGTTCCTCTCGCCTTTCCTGTGGAGAGCGTCTCCTCTTGAGATGCGAGGGGAAAGCCGGGAATTCTTTCCCGACCACGCAGTGAAAGGATCCCTCCTCTCGAGCCATGAGGCGGAAACGAGGCTCCTCTGGATGTGGCAGGACTCTCGTGCTTCTTCTCGAGTGGAGACGGGTATGTCGGGGAACTTCTTGAGTTGCAGCAAGGGTGTGAAGGACCCTTTGGAAGTTCCAGAGGTTAGGTGTGATTAGCCTCGAGACGCCTCAGCGCAAATGGGCCTCATCTCGCCTGGAGGGGAGAACCTCCTGGATTTTCTCGAGTTCCGTCAGGTGCTCTCGACTTACGAAGGGGACCTCAGGGAGGGACTCGCTGTGGTGGCCTCAGGAAAGGCCAGTCCCCATGCGAGTTGCTCGGGGCCTCTCGGGATTCCTCTCCGTCTATTCCGGGCCTAAGACCTTGTGTGGAGTCGGTGCCTGAACCTGAGGATTCCTCTCCAGTGCTGACATGGATCTTGGGCTACTTCTGGAGTCTCCCCAGGGGAGTCAGTCCTCGTCTCGAGTGGTGGGCCATGCACTGCGCTTTCCTCCGGAGCTGTAGCAGCAGTGTCACGCCTCCCCTTGGCGTGGATCAAGGGATCTGTGGCTTTCCCTCGAGGCTTTCCCACGAGGCTTTCCACGAGGCTTTCCCACAGGGCTGTCCCACGTGTCACCGTGGTGTGAGCCGATCCTCGCTTGAAAGTCGAGGCAGTGCAGGGAAAACAGGTTTCCCTGGAATGGACTGAGACATCTGGGGGACTCTGGGAATGGTTGGCACGACCCCATGATCTCTCTTT
>NW_017217154.1:0-12726 GCF_001704415.2 Capra hircus | reverse complement strand
TACGTTGAGAACACCTGCCACAATTCGAGAAAATCCAGGAGGTTCTCCCCCAGCCAGAGAAGAGGTGAAATGCAATTTCCCTGAGGCTCTGTAATCACACTAAACTCTGAAATTCCAAAGGTTCCTTAAAACCTTGCTGAAACTCAAGAGTTCCCGACATACCGTCCACTCCAGAGGAAGCACGAGGGTCCCGCCACATCCAGAGGAGCCCCGTTTATGCCTCGGACCTCGAGATGACGGATCCTTTCCCTGCTTGGTCGGGAAAGAATTCCCGCGTTCCCGTCCCATCTCAAGAGGAGGCGCTCTCCCACAGGAAAGGCGAGCGGAACTCCAGGGTCGTACCACCATTCCAAGAGTCCCCCAGATGTCTCAGTCCATTCCAGAGGAACATGTTTTCCCTGCACTGCCTCGACTTTCAAGCCGAGGATCGACTCACACCCTGGTGGCAGGTGGGACAGCCCTGTGGGAAAGACTCTTGGGAAAGCCTTGAAGGAAAGACTTGAGTGAAAGCTACAGATCCCTTGACCACGCGTTAGGAAGCGTGACACTGCTGCTACAGCTCGGGAGGAAAGCGCACGTGCATGCCCACACTCGAGACGAGGACTGACTTCCCTGGGGAGACTCCAGAAGTACCCCAAGAACCATGTCAGCACTGGAGAGGAATCCTCAGGATCCGGCCTCGACTCCACACAAGGTCTTAGGCCCCGGCATCGACCCAAGAGGAATCCGAGAGTCCCCCTGGCAACTTGCATGGGGACTGGCCTTTCCTGAGGCCACGAGACCGGGTCCCTGAGGTCCCCGTCGTAATTCGAGAGCACCTGCCGTAACTCGAGAAAATCCAGGAGGTTCTCCCCTACTGCAAAATGAGGCCTATTTCCACTGACGCATCTAGAGGCTAAGCACACCTAACCTCTGGAACTTCCAATGGTTCCTTCACACACTTGCTGCAACTCAAGAGCTTTCCCGACACACCCGTCTACACTCAAAGGAAGCACGAGGGTCCCGCCCACATCCAGAGAAGCCCCGAGCCCCCCTCGAGGCTCCAAAGGAGAGATCTTTTAAATGCTTGCATTTCCCGAGTCGAAGACCTTGTGTTGAGTTGGGACCGGAAACTGAGGATTCCTCTCCAGTGCTGACGTGGATTTTTGGGTACTTCTGGACTCTCCCCAGGGGAGTCAGTCCTCGTCTCGAGTGGGGAAATTCACGTGGGCTTTCCTCCCTAAAGGTGGCAGCAGTGTCATGCTACCCGACGGGTGGATCAAGGGATGTGTGGCTTTCCCTGTAGGATTTCCCATGAGGCTTTCCCACGAGGCTAACACACAGGGCTGTCCCACGTGCCACCGTGGTGTGAGTCGATCCTCGGCGTGACAGTCAAGGCAGTGCAGGTAAAAGAGTTTCCTTTGGAATGGACTCAGTCCTCTGGGGGACTCTTGGATTGGTGGCACGACCCTGGAGTTCCTCTCGCCTTTCCTGTGGAGAGCGCTTCCTCTTGAGATGCGACGGGAATGCCGGGAATTCTTTCCCGACCACGCAGGGAAAGGATCCCTCATCTCGAGCTACAAGGAGGAAAAGGGCCTCCTCTGGATGTGCAAGGGACGCTCGCGCTTCCTCTCGAGTGGACAAGGGTATGTCGGGGAACTTCTTGAGTTGCAGCAAGGGTGTGAAGGACCCTATGGAAGTTCCAAAGGTTAGATGTGATTAGCCTCGAGTCGCCTCAGCGGAAATGGGCCTCATCTAGCCTGGAGGGGAGAATCTACAGGATTTTCTCGAGTTGCGGTAGGTGCTCTCGATTTCCGATGGGGACCACAGGGACCGTATCTGGTGGCCTCAGGAAAGGCCACTCTCCGTGCGAGTTGCTTATTGGCCTCTCGGGATTCCTCTCCCGTCGATGCCGGGGCCTAAGACCTTGTGTGGATCCGTGCCGGAACCTGAGGATTCCTCTCCAGTGCTGACATGGATCTTGGGATTCTTCTGGAGTCTCCCCAGGGTAGTCAGTCCTCCTTACGAGTGGGGGCAGGCACGTGCGGTTTCCTCCCGAGCTGTAGCAGCGGCGTCATGATTCCCTTCGCGTGGATCAAGGGATCTGAGGCTTTCCGTCGAGGCTTTCCCACGAGGCTTTCCCACGAGACTTTCCCACAGGGCTGTCCCACGTGCCACCGTGATGTGAGTCGATCCTCGGCATGAAAGTTGAGGCAGTGCAGGGAAAACAGGTTTCCCTGGAATGGAGTGAGCCTCTGCGGGACTCTGGGAATGGTGGCACGACCCTGGAGTTCCTCTCGCCTTTCCTGTGGAGAGCGCCTCCTCTTGAGATGCGACGGGAACGCCGGAAATTCTTTCCCGAACACGCAGGGAAAGGATCCCTTCTCTCGAGCTAGGAGGCGGAAACGGGGCTCCTCTGGATGTGGGCGAGACCTCGTGCTTCCTCTCGAGTGGAGACGGGTATGTCGGGGAACTTCTTGAGTTGCAGCAAGGGTGTGAAGGACCCTTTGGAAGTTCCAGTGGTTAGGCGTGATTAGCCTTGAGATGTCTCAGCGGAAAGGGGCCTCATCTCTCCTGGAAGGGAGAACCTCCTGGATTTTCTCTAGTTTCGGCAGGTGCTCTCGACTTACGACGGGGACCTCAGGGACCCGCTCTGGTGGCCTCAGGTAAGGCCAGTCCCCATGCGAGTTGCTCAGGGGCCTCTCGGGATTCCTCTCCCGTCAATGCCGGGGCCTAAGACCTTGTGTAGAGTCGGTGCCAGAAGCTGAGGGGTCCTCTCCAGTGCTGACATGGATCTTGGGATACTTCTTGAGTCTCCCCAGGGCAGTCAGTCCTCGTTACGAGTGGGGGCATGCACGTGCAATTTCCTCCCGAGCTGTAGCAGCAGTGTCACGCTTCCCTTCGCGTAGAACAAGGGATCTGTGGCTTTCCCTCGAGGCTTTCCCACGAGGCTTTCCCACAGGGCTGTCCCACGTGCCACCGTGGTGTGAGTCGATCCTCGGCTTGAAAGTCGAGGCAGTGCAGGGAAAACAGGTTTCCCTGGAATGGACTGAGACATCTGGGGGACTCTGGGAATGGTGGCACGATAATGCAGTTCCTCTCGCGGTTCCTGTGGAGAGCGCCTCCTCTTGAGATGCGACAGGAATGCCGGGAATTCTTTCCCGACCACGCAGGGAAACGATCCCTCCTCTCGAGCTAGGAGGCGGAAACGGGGCTCCTCTGGATGTGGGCGGGACTCTCGTGCTTCCTCTCGAGTGGAGACGGGTATGTCGGGGAAATTCTTGAGTTGCAGCAAGGGTGTGAAGGACCCTTTGGACGTTCCAGAGGTTAGGTGTGATTAGCCTCGAGATGCCGCAGCGGAAATGGGCCCTTCTCGCCTGGAGGTGAGAACCTCCTAGATTTACTCGAGTTGCGGCAGGTGCTCTGGACCTAAGACGGGGACCTCAGGGACCCGTTCTGGTGGCCTCAGGAAAGGCCAGTTCCCATGAAAGTTGCCCTGGGGCCTCTCGGGATTCCTCTCCCGTCGATGCCGGGGCCTAAGACCTTGTGTGGAGTCGGAGCTGGAACCTGAGGATTCCTCTCCAGTGCTGACGTGGATCTTGGGGTACTTGTGGAGTCTCCCCAGGGGAGTCAGTCCTCGTCTCGAGTGGGGGCATCCACGTGTGCTATGCTCCCGAGCTGTAACAGCAGTGTCATGCTTCCTTTAGCGTGGATCAAGGGATCTGTGGCTTTCCCTCGAGTCTTTCCCTCGAGAATTTCCCACGAGGCTTTCCCAAGAGGCTTTCCCACAGGGCTGTCCAACGTGTCACTGTAGTGTGAGTCGACCCTTGGCTTGAAAGTTGAGGCAGTGCTGGAAAAACAGGTTTCCCTGGAATGGACGGAGACATCTGGGGGACTCTGGGAATGGTGGCACGAACCTGGAGTTACTCTGGCCTTTACTGTGGAGAGGGCCTCCTCTTGAGATGCGACGGGAACGTCGGGAATTCTTTCCCGACCACGCAGGGAAAGTGTCCCTCCTCTCCAGCTATGAGGCGGTAACGGGGCTCCTCTGGATGTGGGAGGGAACTCGTTCTTCCTCTCGAGTGGAGACGGGTATGTCGAGGCACATTTTGAGTAGCAGCAAGGGTGTGACGGACACTTTGGAAGTTCCAGAGGTTAGTTGTGATTAGCCTCCAGACGCCTCATTGGAAATGGGCCTCATCTTGCCTGGAAGGGAGAACCTCCTGGACGTTCTCGAGTTGGGGCAGGTGCTCTCGTCATACGACAGGGACCTCAGGGACCCGCTCTGGTGGACTCAGGAAAGGCCAGTCCACATGAATGTTGCTCGGGTGTCTCTCGGAATTTCTCTCCCGTAGATGCTGGAGCCCAAAACCTTGTGTGGAGTCGGTGCCGGAAACTGAGGATTCCTCTCCTGTGCTGACATGGATCTTGGGTACTTCTGGAGTCTCCCCAGGTGAGTCAGTCCTCGTCTCGAGTGGGGGCATGCACGTGCACTTTCCTCCCGAGCTGTAGCAGCAGTGTCACGCTTCCTTTAGCGTGGATCAAGGGATCTGTGGCTTTCCCTCGAGGCTTTCCCAAGAGGCTTTCCCACGAGGCTTTCCCACAGGGCTGCCCACGTGCCACTGTAGTGTGAGTCTACCCTCGGCTTGAAAGTTGAGGCAGTGCTGGGAAAACAGTTTTCTCTGGAAAGGACGGAGATATCTGGGGGACTCTCGAAATGGTGGCACAACCCTGGAGTTCCTCTCGCCTTACCTGTGGAGAGCGCCTCCACTTGAGATGCGACGGGAAAGCCGGGAATTCTTTCACAACTACGCGGGGAAGGATCCCTCCTCTCGAGTTATGAGGCGGAAACGGGGCTCTTCTGGATCTGGGTTGGACTCTCGTGCTTCCTCTGGATTGGAGACGGGTATGTCAGGGAACTTCTTGAGTTGCAGCAAAGGTGTGAAGGACCCTTTGGAAGTTCCAGAGGTTATGTGTGATTAACCTTGAGACGCCACAGCGGAAATGGGCCTCATCTCGCCTGGAGGGGAGAACCTCTTTGATTTTCTCGAGTTACCCCAGGTGCTCTCGACTTACGCCGGGGATCTCAGGGACCCGCTCTGGTGGCCTCAGGAAAGGCCAGTCCCCATGCAAGTTGCTCAGGGGCCCCTCGGGATTCCTCTCCCGTCGATGCCGGGGCCTAAGGCCTTGTGGGGAGTCGGTGCCTGAACCTGAGGATTCCTCTCCAGTGCTTACAAGGATCTTGAGGTACTTCTGGAGTATCCCCAGGGGAGTCAGTCCTCGTCTCGAGTGGGGGCATGCACGTGCGCTTTCCTCCCGAGCTGTAGCAGCAGTGTCACGCTTTCCTTCGAGTGGATCATGGGATCTGTGGCGTTCCATCGAGGCTTTCCTCGAGGGTTTCCCACAGGGCTGTCCCACGTTGCTCCGTGGTGTGAGTTGATCCTTGGCTTGAAAGTCGAGGCAGTGCAGGGAAAACAGGTTTCCCTGGAATGGACTGAGACATTTGGGGGACTCTGGGAATGGTGGCATGACCCTGGAGTTCCTCTCGCCTTTCCTGTGGAGAGCGCCTCCTCTTGAGATGAGACGGGAACGCCGGCAATTCTTTCCCGAACACGCAGGGAAAGGATCCCTCCTCTCGAGCTATGAGGCGGAAACGGGGCTTCTCTGGATGTGGGCGGGACTCTCGTGCTTCCTCTCGAGTGAAGACGGGTATGTCCGGGAACTTCTTGAGTTGCAGCGAGGGTGTGAAGGACCCTTTGGAAGTTCCAGAGGTTATGTGTGATTAACCTTGAGACGCCACAGCGGAAATGGGCCTCATCTCGCCTGGAGGGGAGAACCTCCTGGATTTTCTCGAGTTGCGGCAGGTGCTGTCGACTTACGACGGGGACTTCAGGGACCCGATCTGGTGGCCTCAGGAAAGGCCAGTCCCCATGCGAGTTGCTCGGGGGCCTCTTGGGTTTCTTCTCCCGTCGATGCCGGGGCCTAAGACCTTGTGTGGAGTCGGTGCCGGAACGTGAGGATTCCTCTCCAGTGCTGACATGGATCATGGGGTACTTCTGGAGTCTCCCCGGGTTAGTCAGTCCTAGTCTCGAGTGGGGGCATGCACGTTCAATTTCCTCCCGATCTGTGGAAGCAGTGTCACACTTCCGATAGCGTGTATCAAGGGATCTGCAGCTTTCCCTCGAGGCTTTCCAATGAGGCTTTCCCTCGAGGATTTTCCTCAGGGCTGTCCCACGTGCCACTGTGGTGTGAGTCGATCCTCGGCTTGAAAGTCGAGGCAGTGGAGGGAAAACAGGTTTCCCTGGAATTGACAGAGATATCTGGGGGACTCTGGGAATGGTGGAACGACCCTGGAGTTTCTCTCGCCTTTCCTGTGGAGAGGGCCTCCTCTTGAGATGCGACTGGAACGCCGGGAATGCTTTACAGACCACGCAGGTAAAGGATCCCTCCTCTCGAGCTATGAGGTGGAAACGGTGCTCCTCTGAAAGTGGGCGGGAAGATCTTGATACTCTCGAGTGGAGCGGGTATGTCGGAGAACTTCTTGAGTTGCAGCAAGGGTGTGAAGGACCTTTGGAAGTTCCAGAGGTTAGGTGTGATTAGCCTCCAGACGCCTCAGCGCAAATGGGCCTCATCTCGCCTTTAAGGACGCCAAGATCCATGTCAGCACTGGAGAGGAATCCTCAGGTTCCGGCACCGACTCCACACAAGGTCTTAGGCCCCGGCATCGACGGGAGAGGAATCCCGAGAGGCCCCCGAGAAACTCGCATGGGGAATGGCCTTTCCTGAGGCCACCAGAGCGGGTCCCTCAGGTCCCCGTCGTAACTCGAGATCACCTGTCCCAACTCGAAAAAATCCAGGAGGTTCTCCCCTCCAGGCGAGATGAGGCCCATTTCCGCTGAGGCGTCTCGTGGCTAATCACACCTAAACCTCTGGAACTTCCAAAGGGTTCTTCACACCCTTGCTGCAACTCAAGAAGTTCCCCGACATACCCGTCTCCACTCGAGAGGAAGCACGAGAGTCCCGCCCACATCCAGAGGAGCCCCGTTTCCGCCTCACAGCTAGAGAGGAGGTATCCTTTCCCTGCGTGGTCCGGAAAGAATTCCTGGTCTTCCCGTCACAACTCAAGAGGAGGCGCGTTCAACAGGAAAGGTGAGAGGAACTCCAGGGTCGTGCCACCATTCCCAGAGTACCCCAGATATCTCAGTCCATTCCAGGGAAACCTGTTTTCCCTGCACTGCCTCGACTTTCAAGCCGAGGATCGACTCACAGCACGGTGGCACGTGGGACAGCCCTGTGGGAAAGCCTCGTGAGAAAGCCTCATGGGAAAGCCTCGAGGGAAAGCCACTGATCCCTTGATCCACTCGACGGGAAGAATGACACTGCTGCTACAGCTCGGGAGGAAAGCGCTCTTCAATGCCCCCACTCGAATGAGGACTGACTCCCCTGGGGAGACTCCGAAGTACCCCAAGATCCATGTCAGCACTGGAGAGGAATCCTCAGGTTCCAGGACCGACCCACACAATTTCTTAGGCCCCGGAATCGACGGGAGAGGAATCCCGAGAGGCCACCGAGCAACTCGCATGGGGACTGGCCTTTCCTGCGGCCACCAGAGCGGGTCCCTGAGGTCCCCGTCATAATTCGAGAGCACCTGTTGCAATTCGAGAAAATCCAGGAGGTTCTCCCCTCCAGGCAAGATGAGGTGCATTTCCGCTGAGGCGTCTAGAGGCTAAATGCACCTAACATCTGGAACTTCCAAAATGTCCTTCACATCCTTTCTGCAACTGAATAAGTTCCCCGACATACTCGCCTCCACTCGAGAGGAAGCACGAGAGTCCCGCCCACATCCAGAGGAGCCCCGTTTCCGCCTCCTAGCTCGAGAGGAGGGATCCTTTCCCTGCGTGGTGGTGAAAGAATTCCCCGCGTTCCCGTCGAATCTCAAGAGGAGGCGCTCTACACAGGAAAGGCGAGAGGAACTCCAGGGTCGTGCCACCATTCCAGAGTCCCCCAGATGTCTCAGTCCATTCCAGGGAAAACTGTTTTCCCAGCACTGCCTCGACTTTCAAGCGGAGGATCGACTCACATCACGGTGGCACGTGGGACAGCCCTGTGGGAAAGCCTCGTGGGAAAGCCTCCTGGGAAAGCCTCGAGGGAAAGCCACAGATCCCTTGATGCACGCGAAGGGAAGCGTGACACTGTTGCTACAGCTCGGGAGGAAAGCGCACGTGCATGCTTCCACTCGAGACGAGGACTGACTCTCCCGGGGAGACTCCAGAAGTACCCCAAGATCCATGTCAGCACAGGAGAGGAATCGTCAGGCTCCAGCTCCGACTACTCACAAGGTCTTAGGCCCCGGAATCGACGGTAGAGGAATCCGGAGAGGCCCCCGAGCAATTCGCATGGGGAGTGGCCTTTTCTGAGGCCCCCAGAGCGGGTCGTTGAGGTCCCCGTCGTAAGTCGAGAGCAACTACCCTATCTCGAGAAAATCCAGGAGGTTCTCCCCTCCAGGCGAGATGGGGCCCATTTCTGCTGAGGCGTCTCGAGGCTCATCACACCTAATCTCTGGAACTTCCAAACGGTGCTTCACACCCTGGCTGCAACTCAAGATGTTCCCCTACATACCGTTTCCACTCGAGAGGAAGCACGAGAGTCCCGCCCACATCCAGAGGAGCCCCGTTTCTGCCTACTAGCTCGAGAGGTGGGATCCTTTCCCTGCGTCATCGGGAAAGAAATCCCGGCGTTCCCGTCGCATCTCAAGAGGAGGCGCTCTCCACAGGAAAGGCGAGAGGAACTCCAGGGTCGTGCCACCTTTCCCAGAGTCCCCCAGATGTCTCAGTCCATTCCAGGGATACCTGTTTTCCCTGCACTGATCGACATTCAAGCCGAGGATCGACTCACATCACGGTGGCACGTGGGACAATCATGTGGGAAAGCCTCATGGAAAAGCCTCGTGTGAAAGCTTCCAGGGAAAGCCACAGATCCCTTGATCCACGCGAAGGGAACGTGACACTGCTGCTACAGCTCGGGAGGAAAGCGCACGTGCATGCCCCCACTCGGGACGAGGACTGACTCCACTGCGGAGACTCCAGAAGAACCCCAAGGTCCATGTCAGCACTGGAGAGGAATCCTCAGGTTCCGGCACCGACTCCACACAAGGTCTTAGGCCCCGGCATCGCCGGGAGAGAAATCCCGAAAGGCTCCCGAGCAACTCGCATGGGGACTGGCCTTTCCTGAGGCCACCAGAGGGGGTCCCTGTGGTCCCCGTCGTAAGTCGAGAGCACCTGCCGCAACTCGAGGAAATCCAGGAGGTTGTCCCCTCCAGGCGAGATGAGGCCCATTTCCGCTGAGGCGACTGGAAGCTAATCACCCCTAATCTCTGGAACTTTCAAAGGGTCCTTCACAGCCTTGCTGCAACTCAAGAAGTTCCCCGACATACCCGTCTCCACTCGAGAGGAAGCACGAGAGTCCCGCCCACATCCAGAGGGGCCCCGTTTCCACCTCCTAGCTCGAGAGGAGGGATCCTTTCCTTTCGTGGTCGGCAAAGAATTCCCGGCGTTCCCGTCGCATCTCAGGAGGAGGCGCTCTCCACAGGAAAGGCGAGAGGAAATCCAGGGTCGTGCCACCATTCCCAGAGTCCCCAAGGTGTCTCAGTCCATTCCAGGGAAACCTGTTTTCCCTTCACTGCCTCGACTTTAAAGCCGAGGATCGACTCACACCACAGTGGCACGTGGGAAAGCCCTGTGGGAAGCCTCGTGGGAAAGCGTCATGGGAAAGTCTAGAGGGAAAGCCACAAATCCCTTGATCCACGAAAAGGGAAGCATGACACTGCTGCTACAGCTCGGGAGGAAATCGGACTTGCATGCCCCCTCTCGAGACAAGGACTGACTCCCCTGGGGAGACTCCAGAAGTAGCACAAGATCCATGTCGGCACTGGAGCGGAATCCTCAGGTTCCGTCACTGAGTCCACCCAAGGTCTTAGGCCCCAGCATCGACGGGAGAGGAATCCCGAGAGGCCCGGGAGAAACTCGCATGGGGACTGGCCTTTCCTGAGGCCACCAGAGCGGGTCCCTGAGGCTCTCGTCGTAAGTCGAGAGCACCTGCCGCAATTCGAGAAAATCCAGGAGGTTCTCCCCTCCAGGCGAGATGAGGCCCATTTCGGCTGAGACAACTAGGGGGTAATCAGACTTAAACTCTGGAACTTCAAAAGGGTCCTTCACACCCTTGCTGCAACTCAAGAAGTTCCCCGACATATCCGTCTCCACTCAAGAGGAACCCGAGCGTCCCGCCCGTATCCAGAGTGGTCCCGTTTCTGCCTGCTAGCACGAGAGGAGTGATCCTTTCCCTGCGTGGTCCTGAAAGAATTCCTAGCGTTCCCGTCTCATCTCAACAGGAGGCGCTCTCCACAGTAAAGGCGAGAGGAACTCCAGTATCAGGCCCCATTCCCAGAGTCCCCCAGATGTCTCAGTCCATTCCAAGGAAACCTGTTTTCCCTGCACTGCCTCCACTTTCAAGCCGAGGATCGACTCACACCGCGATGGCAGGTTGGACAGCCCTGTGGGAAAGCCTCGTGGGAAAGCCTCGTGGGAAAGCCTCGAGGGAAAGCCACAGATCCCTTGATCCACGCGTAGGGAAGCGTGACACTGCTGCTACAGCTCGGGAGGAAAGCGCACGTGCATGCCCCCACTCGAGACGAGGACTGACTCCCCTGGGGAGACTCCAGAAGTACCCCAAGATCCATGTTAGCACTGGAGAGGAATCCTCAGGTTCCGGCACCGACTCCACACAAGCTATTAGGCCCCGTCATCGACGGGAGAGGAATCCCGAGAGGCCCCCGAGCAACTCGCATGGGGACTGGCCTTTCCTGAGGCCACCAGAGCGGGTCCCAGAGGTCCCCGTCGTAAGTCGAGGGCACCTGCCGCAACTCGAGAAAATCCAGGAGGTTGTCCCCTCCAGGCGAGATGAGGCCCATTTCGGCTGAGGCGTCTCGAGGCTAATCACACCTAACCTCTGGAACTTCCAAAGGGTCCTTCACACCCTTGCTGCAACTCAAGAAGTTCCCCGACATACCCGTCTCCACTCGAGAGGAAGCACCAGAGTCCCGCCCACATCCAGAGGAGCCCCGTTTCCGCCTCCTAGCTCGAGAGGAGGGATCCTTTCCCACCATGGTCGGTAAAAATATTCCCGGCGTTCCCGTTGCATCTGAAGAGGAGGCGCTCTCCACAGGAAAGGCGAGAGGAACTCCAGGGTCGTGCCACCATTCCCAGAGGCCGCTGGATGTCTCAGTCCATTAGAGGGAAAACTTTTTTCCCTGCATTGCCTCGACTTTCAAGCCGAGGATCGACTCAACCACGGTGGCACGTGGGACAGCCCTGTGGGAAAGACTCGTGGGAAAGCCTTGAGGGAAAGACACAGATCCCTTGATCCACGCGAAGGGAAGCGGTGACACTGCTGCTACAGCACTGGAGGAAAGCGCACGTACTTGCCCCCACTCGAGACGAGGACTGACTCCCCTGGGGAGACTCCAGAAGTACCCCAAGATCCATGTCAGCACTGGAGTGGAATCCTCAGGTTCCTGCACCGGATCCACACAAGACCTTAGGCCCCTGCATCGACGGGAGAGGAAGCCCGAGAGGCCCCCGAGCAACTCGCATGGGGACTGGCCTTTCATGACGCAACCACAGAGGGTCCCTGAGGTTCCCGTCATAAG
Organism: Capra hircus; assembly: GCF_001704415.2. Lineage (NCBI taxonomy): Eukaryota > Metazoa > Chordata > Mammalia > Artiodactyla > Bovidae > Capra > Capra hircus. Next base: position 1,043 of record NW_017217154.1, on the reverse strand, counting down.
TCGAGAGCACCTGCCTCAACTCGAGAAAATCCAAGAGGTTCTCCCCTGCAGGCGAGATGAGGCCCATTTACGCAGAGGCGTTTCGAGGCTAATCACACCTAACCTCTGGAACTTCCAATGGGTCCTTCACACCCTTGCTGCAACTCAAGAAGTTCCCCGACATACCCGTCTCCACTCGAGACGAAGCACGTGAGTCCCGCCTACATCCAGAGGAGCCCCGTTTCCGCCTCCTAGCTCGAGAGGGGCGATCCTTTCCCTGCGTGCTCGGGAAAGAATTCCCGGCGTTCCCGTCACATCTCAAGAGCAGGCGCTCTCCACAGGAAAGGAGAGAGGAACTCTAGGTTCGTGCCATCATTCCCAGAGTCCCACAGATGTCTCAGTCCATTACAGGGAAACCTGTTTTCCCTGCACTGCGTCGACTTTCAAGACGAGGATCGACTCACACCACGGTGGCACGTGGGACAGCCCTGTGGGAAAGCCTCGTGGGAAAGCTTCGTGGGAAAGCCTAGAGGGAAAGCCACAGATCCCTTCATATACCCGAAGGGAAGCGTGACCACTGCTCCTACAGCTCGGGAGGAAAGCGCACGGTGCATGCCCCCACTCGAGACGAGGACTGACTCCCCTGGGGAGACACCAGAAGTACCCCAATATCCACGTAAGCACTGGAGAGGAATCCTCAGGTTCCGGCACCGACTCCACACAAGGTCTTAGGCCCCGGCATCGACGGGAGAGGAATCCCGAGAGGACCCGAGCAACTCGCAAGGGGAATGGCCTTTCCCAAGCCCCAGAGCGGGTCCCTGAGGTCCCCGTCGTAAGTCGAGAGCACCTGCCACACTCGAGAAAATCCAGGAGGTTCTCCCTCCAGGAGATGAGGCCCATTTCCACTGAGGCGTCCTGAGGCTAATCACACCTAATCTGGGAACTTCCAAAGGGTACTTCACACCTTTGGCTGCAACTCAAGAAGTTCCCCGACATACCGTCTCCACTCGAGAGGAAGCACGAGAGTCCCGCCACATCCAGAGGAGCCCCCGTTTCGCACCTCC
>NW_017217153.1:0-12726 GCF_001704415.2 Capra hircus | reverse complement strand
TCGACTTTCAAGCCGACGATCGACTCACACCACGGTGGCACGTGGAGGGCAGCCCTGAGGGAAAGCTTCGTGGAAAGCCTCGTGGGAAAGCCTCGAGGGAAAGCCCCTGATCCCCTGATCTTCGAGAAGGGAAGCGTGACACTGCTGCTACAGCGCACGGGAGGAAGTGCACGTGCATGCCCCCACTCGAGACGAGGACTGACTCCCCTGGGGAGACTCCAGAAGTACCCCAAGATGCATGTCAGCACTGGAGAGGAATACTCAGGATCCGACACCGACTCCACACAAGGTCTGAGGCCCTGGCATCGACGGGAAATCCCGAGAGGCCCCACAGCAACTCTCATGGGGGACTGGCCTTTCTTGAGGCCACCAGAGCGGGTCCCTGAGGTCCCTGTCGTAAGTCGAGAGCACCTGCCGCAACTCGAGAAAAATCCAGGAGGTTCTCCCCTCCAGCCGAGATGAGGCCCATTTCCGCTGAGGCGTCTCGAGGCTAAATCACACCTAACCTCTGGAACTTCCTAAGGGTCCTTCACACCCTTGCTGCAACTCAAGAAGTTCCCCGACATACCCGTCTCCACTCGAGAGGAAGCACGAGAGTCCCGCCCACATCCAGAGGAGCCCCTTGTCGCCTCCTTGCTCGAGAGGAGGGATCCTTTCCCTGCTGGTAGGGAAAGAATTCCTGGCGTTCCCGTCGCATCTCACGAGGAGGCGCTCTCCACAGGAAAGGCGAGAGGAACTCCAGGGTCGTGCCACCATTCCAAGATCCCCCAGATGTCTCAGTCCATTCCAGGGAAACCTGTTTTCCCTGCACTGCCTCGACTTTCAAGCCGAGGATCGACTCACACCATGGTGGCACGTGGAGCAGCCCTGTGGGAAAGCCTCGTTGGAAAGCCTCGAGGGAAAGCCCCTGATCCTTGATCCTCGCGAATGGAAGCGTGACACTGCTGCTACAGCTCGGGAGGAAAGCGCACGTGCATGCCCCGACTCGAGACGAGGACTGACTCCCCTGGGGGACTCCAGAAGTACCCCAAGATCCATGTCAGTACTGGATAGAAATCCTCAGGTCCGGCACCGTCTGCCAGCACAAGGATCTTAGGCCATGGCATCGACGGGAGAGAAATCCCGAGAGGCCCCCCGAGCAATTCGCATGGGGACTGGCCTTTCCTGAGGCGACCAGAGCGGGTTCCCTGAGGTCCCCGTCGTAAGTCGAGAGCACCTGCCGCAACTCGAGACAATCCAGGAGGTTCTCCCCTCCAGGCGAGATGAGGCTCCATTTCCGCTGAGGCGTCTCGAGGCTAATCACACCTAACCTCTGGAACTTCCGAAGGGTCATTCACACCCTTGCTGCAACTCAAGAAGTTCCCCGACATACCCGCTCCAATTGAGAGGAAGCACGAGAGTTCCCCCCACATCCAAAGGAGCCCCATTTCCGCCTCCAAGCTCGAGAGGAGGGATCCTTTCCCATCGTGGTCGGGGAATGAATTCCCCGCGTTCCCAGTCGCAACTCAAGAAGAGGCACTCTCCACAGGAAAGGCGAGAGGAACTCCAGGGTCGTGCCACCATTCCAGAGTCCCCAGATGTCTCAGTCCATTCCAGGGAAACCTGTTTTCCCTGCACTTGCCTCGACTTTCAAGCCGAGGATCGACTCACACCACGGTGGCACGTGGGACAGCCTTGTGGGATAGTCTCGTGGGAGAGCCTCGTGGGAAAGCCTCGAGGGAAAGCCACACATCCCTTGATCCACGCAAAGGGAAGCGTGACACTGCTGCTACAGCTCGGGGGAAAGGGCACGTGCATGCCCCCACTCGAGACGAGGACTGACTCCCCTGGGGAGACTCCAGAAGTACCCCAAGATCCATGTCAGCACTGGAAAGGAATCCTCAGGATCCGACACCGACTCCAGACAGGGTCTTAGGCCCTGGCATCGACGGGAAAGGGTTCCCGAGAGGCCCCACATCAACTCTCATGGGGACTGGCGTTTCGTGAGGCCACCAGAGCGGGTCCCTGAGGTCCCCATCGTAAGTTGAGAGCACCTGCCGCAACTCGAGAAAATCCAGGAGGTTCTCCCCTCCAGGCGAGATGAGGCCCATTTCCGCTGAGGCGTCTCGAGGCTAATCACATCGAATATCTGCAACTTTCAAAGGGTCCTTCACACCCTTGCTGCAACTCAAGAAGTTCCCCGACATACCGGTCTCCACTCGAGAGGAAGCACGAGAGTCCCGCCCACATCCAGAGGAGCCCGTTTTCCGCCTCCTTGCTCGAGAGGAGGTATCCTTTCCCTGTGTGGTCGGGAAAGAATTCCCGGCATTCCCGTCGCATCTCAAAAGGAGGCGCTCTCCACAGGAAAGGCGAGAGGAACTCCAGGGTAGTTCCACCATTCCCCGAGTCCCCAGGTATATCAGTCCATTCCAGGGAAACCTGTTTTCCCTGCACTGCCTCGACTTTCAAGGCGACGATCGACTCACACCACGTTGGCACGTGGGACTGCCCTGTGGGAAAGCCTCGTGGGAAAGCCTCAAGCGAAAGCCACAGATCCCTTGATCCACGCCTATGAATGCATGACACTGCTGGTACAGCTCGGGAGGAATGCGCACGTGCATGCCCCCACTCGAGACGAGGACTGACTCCCCTGGGGAGACTCCAGAAGTACCCCAACATCCATGTCAGCACTGGAGAGGAATCTTCAGTTTCCGGCACCGACTCCACACAAGCTCTTAGGTCCCGGCATCGACGGGAGAGGAATCCCGAGAGGCTCCCGAGCAACGCGCATGGGGACTGGCCTTTCCTTAGGCCACCAGAGCGGGTCCTGGAGGTCCCCGTCGTAAGTCTAGAGCACCTGCCGCAACTCGAGAAAATCCAGGAGGTTCTCCCCTCCAGGCGAAATGAGACCCATTTCCACTGCGGTGTCTCTAGGCTAATCACATCTAACATTTGGAACTTCAAAAGGGTCCGTCACACCCTTGCTGCAACTCAAGAAGTTCCCCGTCATACCCGACTCCACTCGAGAAGAAGGACGAGAGTCCCGCCCACATACAGAGGAGCCCCGTTTCCGCCTCATAGCTCGAGAGGAGGGATCCTTTCCCTGCGTGGTCGGGAAAGTATTCCCGGAGTTTCCGTCGCATCTCAAGAGGAGGCGCTCTCCACTTGAAACGGGAGAGGAACTCCAGGTTCGTGCCACCGTTCCCACACTCCCCGAGATGTCTCATTCCATTCCACGGAAACCTTTTTTCCCTGCACTGCCTCGACTTTCAAGCTGAGGATCGACTCACACCACGGTGGCATGTGGGACAGCCCTGTGGGAAAGCCTCGTGAGAAAGTCTCCTGAGAAAGCCTCGAGGGAAAGCCACAGATCCCATGATCCACGCGAAGGGAAGCGTGACACTGCTGCTACAGCTCGGAGGAAAGCCCACGTGCATATCCCCACTCGCGAAGAGGAATGACTCCCCTGGGGAGACTCCAGAAGTACCCCAAGATCCATGTCAGCACTGGAGAGGAATCCTCAGGATCCGGCACAGACTCCACACAAGGTCCTTAGGGCCCGGCATCGACGGGAGAGGAATCCCGAGAGGCCCCCGAGCAACTCGCATGGGGACTGGCCTTTCCTGAGGCCACCAGAGCGGGTCCCTGAGGTCCCAGTCGTAAGTCGAGAGCACCTGCCGCAACTCGAGAAAATCCAGGAGGTTCTCCCCTCCAGGCGAGATGAGGCCCATTTCTGCTGAGGCGTCTCGAGGCTAATCACACCTAACCTCTGCGAACTTCCAAAGGGTCCTTCACACCCTTGCTGCAACTCAAGAAGTTCCCCGACATACCCGTCTCCACTCGAGAGGAAGCACGAGAGTCCCGCCCACATCCAGAGCAGCCCCGTTTCCGCCTCCTAGCTCGAGCGGAGGGATCCTTTCCCTGCCGTGGTCGGGAAAGAATTCCCGGCGTTCCGTCGCATCTCAAGAGGAGGCGCTCTCCACAGGAAAGGCGAGACGAACTCCAGGGTCGTGCCACCATTCCCAGAGTCCCCCAGATGTCTCCAGTCCATTCCAGGGAAACCTGTTTTCCCTGCACTGCGTCGACTTTTCAAGCCGAGGATCGACTCACACCACGGTGGCACGTGGGACAGCCCTGTGGAAAGCCTCGTGGAAAAGCCTCTTGGGAAAGCCTCGAGGGAAAGCCACAGATCCTTGATCCACGCGAAGGGAAGCGTGACACTGCTGCTACAGCTCGGGAGGAAAGCGCACGTGCATGCCCCCACTCGAGTAGAGGACTGACTCCCTGGGGAGACTCCAGAAGTACCCCAAGATCCATGTCAGCACTGGAGAGGAATCCTCAGGTTCCGGCACCGATCTCCACACAAGATCTTAGGCCCGGCATCGACGGGAGAGGAATCCCGAGAGGCCCCCGAGCAACTCGCATGGGGACTGGCCTTTCCTGAGGCCACCAGAGCGGGTCCCTGAGGTCCCCGTCGTAAGTCGAGAGCGACCTGCCGCAACTCGAGAAAATCCAGGAGGTTTTCCCCTCCAGGCGAGATGAGGCCCATTTCCGCTGCAGGCATCTCGAGGCTAATCACACCTAATCATCTGGAACTTCCAAAGGGTCCTTCACACCCTTGCTGCAACCTCAAGAAGTTCCCCGACATACCCGTCTCCACTCGAGAGGAAGCACGAGAGTCCCGCCATATCCAGAGGTGCCCCGTTTGCCGCCTCCATAGCTCGAGAGGAGGGATCCTTGTCCCTGCGATGGTCGGGAAAGAATTTCCCGGCATTTCCCGTCGCATCTCAAGACGAGGCGCTCTCCACAGGAAAGGCGAGAGGAACTCCAGGGTCGTGCCACCATTGCCAGAGTCCCACTGATGACTCAGTCCATTCAAAGGGAAATCTGTTTTCCCAGCACTGCCTCGACTTTCAAGCCGAGGATCGACTACACACCAAGGTGGCACGTGGGACAAGCACTGTGGGAAAGCCTCGTGGGAAAGCATCGTGGGAAAGCCTAGATGGAAAGACACAGATCCCTTGATCCACGCTACGGGAAGCGTGATACTGCTGCTACAGCTCGGGTGGAAAGCGCACGTGCATGCCCCCACTCGAGACGAGGACTGACTCCCCTGGGGAGACTCCAGAAGTACCCCAAGATCCATGTCAGCACTGGAGAGGAATCCTCAGGTTCTGGCACCGACTGCACACAAGGTCTTAGGCCCCGGCATCGAAGGGAGAGGAATCCCGAGAGGCCCCTGAGCAACTCGCATGGGGACTGGCCTTTCCTGAGGCCACCAGAGCGGGTCCCTGAGGTCCCCGTCGAAAGTCGAGAGCACCTGCTGAAACTCGAGAAAATCCAGGAGGTTCTCCCCTCCAGGCGAGATGAGGCCCGTTTCCGCTGAGGCCTATCGAGGCTAATCACACCTAACCTCTGGAACTTCCAAAGGGTCCATTCACACCCTTGCTGCAACTCAAGAAGTTCCCGACATACACGTCGCCACTCGAGAGGAAGCACGAGAGTCCCGCCCACATCCAGAGGAGCCCCGTTTCCGCCTCCTAGCTCGAGAGGAGGGATCCTTTCCCTGCATGGTCGGGAAAGAATTCCCGGCGTTCCCGTCGCATCTCAAGAGGAGGCGCTCTCCACAGGAAAGGCGAGAGGAACTCCAGGGTCGTGACACCATTCCCAGAGTCCCTCAGATGTCTCAGTCCATTCCAGGGAAACCTGTTTTTCCTGCACTGCCTCGACTTTCAAGCCGAGGATCGACTCAAACCACGGTGGCACGTGGGACAGCCCTGTGGGAAAGCCTCGTGGGAAAGCCTCGTGGGAAAGCCTCGAGGGAAAGCCACAGATCCGTTGATCCTCGCGAAGAGAAGGGTGACACTGCTGCTACAGCTCGGGTGGAAAGCCACGTGCATGCCCCCACTCGAGACGAGGACTGACTCCCGTGGGGAGACTCCAGAAGTACCCCAAGATCCATGTCAGCACTGGAGAGGCATCCTCAGGTTCCGGCACTTACTCCACACAAGGTCTTAGGCCCCAGCATCAACGGGAGAGGAAACCCGAGAGGCCCCCGAGAGGTCCCGAGCAGCTCGCATGGGGACTGGCCTTTCCTGAGGCCACCAGAGTGGGTCCCTGAGGTCCCCGACGTAAGTCGAGAGCACCTGCCGCAACTCGAGAAAATCCAGGAGGTTCTCCCAGCCAGGCGAGATGTGGCCCATTTCCGATGAGGCGTCTCGAGGCTAATCACACCTAAACTCTGGAACTTCCAAAAGGTCCTTCACACCCTTGCTGCAACTCTAGAAGTTCCCCGACATACCCGTCTCCACTCGAGAGGAAACACGAGAGTCCCGCCCACATCCAGAAGAGCCCCGTTTCCGCCTCCTAGCTCGAGAGGAGGGATCCTTTCCCTGCGTGGTCGGGAAAGAATTCCCGGCATTTCCGTCGCATCTCAAGAGGAGGCGCTCTCCACAGGAAAGGCGAGAGTAACTCCAGGGTCGTGCCACCATTCGCAGAGTCCCCCAGATGTCTCCGTCCATTCCAGGGAAACCTATTTTCCCTGCACTGCCTCGACTTTCAAGCCGAGGATCGACTCACACCACGGTGGCACGTGAGACAGCCCTGTGGGAAAGCCTCGTGGGAAAGCCTCGTGGGAAAGCCTCGAGGGAAAGCCACAGATCCCTTCATCCACGCGAAGGGAAGGGTGACACTGCTGCGACAGCTCGGGAGGAAAGCGCACGTGCATGCCCCCACTCGAGACGAGGACTGACTCCACTGGGGAGACTCCAGAAGTACCCCAAGATCCATGTCAGCACTGGAGAGGAATCCTCAGGTTCCGGCACCGACTCCACACAAGGTCCTAGGCCCCGGCATCGATGGGAGAGGAATCCCGAGAGGCCCCCGAGCAACTCGCATGGGGACTGGCCTTTCCTGAGGCCACCAGAGCGGGTCCCTGAAGTCCCCGTCGTAGGTCGAGAGCACCTGCCGCAACTCGAGAAAATCCAGGAGGTTCTCCCCTCCAGGCGAGATGAGGCCCATTTCCGCTGAGGTGTCTCGAGGCTATTCACACCTAACCTCTGGAACTTCCAAAGGGTCCTTCACACCCTTGCTGCAACTCAAGAAGTTCCCCGACATACCCGTCTCCACTCGAGAGGAAGCACGAGAGTCCCGCCCACATCCAGAGGAGCCCCGTTTCCGCCTCCTAGCTCGAGAGGAGGGATCCTTTCCCTGCGTGGTCGGGAAAGAATTCCCGGCGTTCCCGTCGCATCTCACGTGGAGCCGCTCTCCACAGGAAAGGCGAGAGGAACTCCAGGGTCGTGCCACCATTCCCAGAGTCCCCCAGATGTCTCCGTCCATTCCAGGGAAACCTATTTTCCCTGCACTGCCTCGACTTTCAAGCCGAGGATCGACTCACACCACGGTGGCACGTGGGACAGCCCTGTGGGAAAGCCTCGTGGGAAAGCCTCGTGGGAAAGCCCCGAGGGAAAGGCACAGATCCGTTTATCCACGTGAAGGGAAGGGTGACACTGCTGCTACAGCTCGGGAGGAAATCGCACGTGCATGCCCCCACTCGAGACGAGGACTGACTCCACTGGGGAGACTCCAGAAGTACCCCCAGATCCATGTCAGCACTGGAGAGGAATTCTCAGGTTCCTGCACCGGCTCCACACAAGATTTTAGGCCCCGGCATCGACAGGAGAGAAATCCCGAGAGGCCCCCGAGCAACTCGCATGGGGACTGGCCTTTCTGGAGGCCACCAGAGCGGGTCCCTGAGGTCCTCGTCTTAAGTCGAGAGCACCTGCCGCAACTCAAAAAATCCAGTAGGTTCTCCCCTTCAGGCGAGATGAGGCCCATTTCCGCTGAAGCGACTCGAGTCTAGTCACACCTAACCTTTGGAACTTCCAAAGGGTCGTTCACACCCTTGCTGCAACTCAAGAAGTTCCCCGACATACCCGTCTCCACTCGACAGGAAGCACTAGAGTCCCGCCCACATACAGAGGAGCCCCGTTTACTCCTCCTAGCCTGAGAGGAGGGATCCTTTCCCTGCGTGGTCGGGAAAGAATTCGCCGGCGATCCCGTTGCATCTCAAGAGGAGGCGCTCTCCACAGGAAAGGCGAGACAACTCCAGGATCGTGCCATCATTCCAAGAGTCCCCCAGATATCTCAGTGTGCCGGTGTCCAGCCACGCTGCATCCAGGGAATTTGACGGATGGACGGCGTTGACGTGGAAAGTCTTGTGTATTTATTAATGTAAGATTAGATTAAGAAATTATAGGGTAGTAAGAAGATTAACTGGAGGAAAAAGGCTGAATAGCTAGGTTTACGCGGAAGGCCAATAAAATTCCCGACAAGGAATTTTCTGGCGGACTCTGGGAATGGTGGCACGACCCTCGAGTTCCTCTGTGACTTTCACACTAGGCTTTCCCACAGGGCTTTCCCACGAGTCTTATCCACAGGGCTGTCCCACGTGCCACCGTGGTGTGAGTCGATCCTCGGCTTGAAAGTCGAGGCAGGGCAGGGAAAACAGGTTTCCCTGGAATGGACTGAGACATCTGGGGGACACTGGGAATGGTTGCACGACCCTGGAGTTCCTCTCGCCTTTCCTGTGGAGAGCACCTCCTCTTGAGATGCGACGGGACGCCGGGAATTCTTTCACGACCACGCAGGGAAAGGATCCCTCCTCTCGAGCTAGGAGGCGGAAACGTGGCTCCTCTGGATGTGGGCGGGACTCTCGTTCTTCCTCTCGAGTGGAGACGGGTATGTCGGGGATCTTCCTGAGTTGCAGCAAGGGTGTGAAGGACCCTTTGGAAGTTCCAGAGGTTAGGTGTGATTAGCCTCGAGACGCCTCAGCGGAAATGGGCCTCATCTCGCCTGGAGGTGAGAACCTCCTGGATTTTCTCGAGTTGCGGCAGGTGCTCTCGACTTACGACGGGGACCTCAGGGACACCGCTCTGGTGGCCTCAGGAAAGGCCAGTCCCCATGCGAGTTGCTCTGGGGCCTCTCGGGATTCCTCTCCCCTCGATGCCGGGGCCAAAGATCTTGTGTGGAGTCGGTGCCGGAACCTGAGGATTTCTCTCCAGTGCTGACATGGATCTTGGGGTACTTCTGGAGTCTCTCCAGGGGAGTCAGTCCTCGTCTCGAGTGGGGGCATACATTTGCGCTTTCCTCCCGAGCTGTAGCAGCAGTGTCACGCTTCCCTTCGCGTATATCAAGGGATCTGTGGCTTTCCCCACGAGGCTTTCGCAAAGGGCTGTCCCAAGTGCCACCGTGGTGTGAGTTGATCCTCGGCTTGAAAGTCGAGGCAGTGCAGGGAAAACAGGTTTCCCTGGAATGGACTGAGACATCTGGGGGACTCTGGGAATGTGGCACGACCCTGGAGTTCCTCTCGCCTTTCCTGTGCAGAGCGCCTCCTCTTGAGATGCGACGGGAATGCCGGGAATTCTTTCCCGACCACGCAGGGAAAGGATCCCTCCTCTCGAGCTAGGAGTCGGAAACGGGGCTCCTCTGGATGTGGGCGGGACTCTCGTGCTTCCTCTCGAGTGGAGACGGGTATGTCGGGGAACTTCTTAGGTTGCAACAAGGGTGTGAAGGACGCTTTCGAAGTTCCAGAGGTAAGATATGATTAGCCTCGAGACGCCTCAGCGGAAATGGGCCTCATCCCGCCGGAGGGGAGAACCTCCTGGATTTTCTCGAGTTGCGGCAGGTGCTCTCGACTTAGGTCGGGGACCTCAGAGACCCGCTCTGGTGGCCTCAGAAAAGGCCAGTCCCCATGCGAGTTGCTCGGGGCCTCTCGGTATTCCTCTCCCGTCGATGGCGGGGCATAAGACCTTGTGTGGAGTGGTGCCGGAACCTAGAGATTCCTCTCCCAGTGCTGACATGGATCTTGGGGTACTTCTGGAGTCTCCCCAGGGGAGTCAGTACCTCGTCTCCGATTGGGGGCATGCACGGGGCCATTTCCTCCCGAGCTGTAGCGGCAGTGTCACGTTTCCCTTCGCGTGGATCAAGGGATCTGTGGCTTTCCCTCGAAGCCTTCCCCGAGGCTTTCCCACGAGGCTTTCCCACAGGGCTGTCCCACGTGCCACCGTGGTGTGAGTCGATCCTCGGCTTGAAAGTCGAGGCAGTGCAGGGAAAACAGTTTTCCCTGGAATGGACTGAGACATCTGGGGGACTCTGGGAATGGTGGCACGACCCTGGAGTTCCTCTCGACTTTCCTGTGGAGAGCGCCTCCTCTTGAGATGCGACGGGAACGCCGGGAATTCTTTCCCGACCATGCAGGAAAGGATCCCTCCTCTCGAGCTAGGAGGCGGAAACGGGGCTCCTCTGGATGTGGCTGGGACTCTCGTGCTTCCTCTCGAGTGGAGACGGTATGTCGGGGAACTTCTTGAGTTGCAGCAAGGGTGTGAAGGAACCCTTTAGGAAGTTCCAGAGGTTAGGTGTGATTAGCCTCCGAGACGCCTCAGCGGAAATGGCCTCATCTCGCCTGGAGGGGAGAACCTCCTGGATTTTCTCGAGTTGCGGCAGGTGCTCTTCGACTTATCGACGGGGACCTCAGGGACCCGCTCTGGTGCCTCAGGAAAGGCCAGTCCCCATGCGAGTTGCTCGGGGGGCCTCTCGGGATTTCTCTCCCGTCGATGAGCCGGGCCTAAGACCATTGTGTGGAGTCGGTGCCGGAACCTGAGGATTCCTCTCCAGTGCTGACATGGATCTTGGGGTACTTCTGGAGTCTCCCAAGGGAGTCAGTCCTCGTCTCGAGCTGGGGGCATGCACGTGCGCTTTCCTCCCGAGCTGTAGCAGCAGTGTCACTCTTCCCTTCGCGTGGATCAAAGGATCTGTGGCTTTCCCTCGAGGCTTTCCCCCACTGAGGCTTTCCCACAGGGCTGTCCCACGTGCCACCGTGGTGTGAGTCGAACCTCGGCTTGAAAAGTCGAGGCAGTGCAGGGAAAACAGGTTCCCTGGAATGGACTGAGACATCTGGGGGACGCCTGGGAATGGTGGCACGAACCCTGGAGTTCCTCCTCGCTTTCCTGTGGAGAGGCAATCGCTCTTGAGTTGCGACGGGAAGCCGGGAATTCTTTCCCGAACACGCAGGGAAAGGATCCCTCCTCTCGAGCTAGGAGGCGGAAACCGGGGCTCCTCTGGATGTGGGCGGGACTCTCGTGCTTCCTCTCGATGGAAGACGGGTATGTCGGGGAACTTCTTGAGTTGCAGCAAGGGTGTGAAGGACCGCTTTGAAGTTCCAGAGTAGTTAGATGTGATTAGCCTCGAGACGCCTCAGCGGAAATGGGCCTCATCTCGCCTGGAGTGGAGAACCTCCCTGGATTTTCTCGAGTTGCGGCAGGTGCTCTCGACTTATGACGGGGTCCTCAGGGACCCGCTCTGGTCGGCCTCAGGAAAGGCCAGTCCCCATGCCAAGTTGCTCGGGTTGGGCCTCTCGGGATTCCTCTCCCGTCGGATGGCCGGGCCTAAGACCTTGTGTGGAGTCGTTCCCGGAACCTGAGGATTCCTCTCCAGTGCTGACATGGATCTTGGGGTACTTCTGGAGTCTCCCCAGGGAGTCAGTCCTCGTCTCGAGTGGGGGCATGCACGTGCTTTTCCCGAGCTGTAGCAGCAGTGACGCCTTCCTTCGCGTGGATAAAGGGATCTGTGGCTTTCCTCGAGGCTTTCCACGAGGCTTTCCATGAGGCTTTCCGCAGGGCTGTCCCACGTGCCACCGTGGTGTGAGTCGATCCTCGGCTTGAAAGTCGAGGCAGTGCAGGGAAAAAGGTTCCCTGGAATGGACTGAGACATCTGGGGACGCTGGGAATGGTGGCACGACCCTGGAGTTCCTCTCGCCTTTTTGTGGAGAGCGCCTCCTCTTGAGTTGCGAAGGGGAACCGGGGAATTCTTTCCCGAACACGCAGGAAAGGATCCCTCGTCTCGAGCTAGAGGCGGAAAACGGGCTCCTCTGGATGTGGGCGGACTCTCGTGCTTCCTCTCGAGTGGAGACGGGTATGTCGGGAACTTCTTGAGTTGCAGCAAGGGTGTGAAGGACCCTTTGGAAGTTCCAGAGTTAGGTGTGATTAGCCTCGAGACGCCTCAGCGGAAATGGGCCTCATCTCGCCTGGAGGGAGAACCTCCTGGATTTTCTCGAGTTGCGGCAGGTGCTCTCGACTTAGGACGGGTCCTCAGGGACCCGCTCTGGAGGCCTCAGGAAAGGCCAGTCCCCATGCGAGTTGCTCGGAGGCCTCTCGGGATTCTCTCCCGTCGATGCCGGGGCCTAAGACCTTGTGTGGAGTTGGTGCCAAACCTGAGGATTCCTCTCCAGTGCTGACATGGATCTTGGGGTACTTCTGGAGTCTCCCCAGGGGAGTCAGTCCTCGTCTCGAGTGGGGGCATGCACGTGCTTTTCCTCCCGAGCTGTAGCAGCAGTGTCACGCTTCCCTTCGCGTGGATCAAGGGATCTGTGGCTTCCCTCGAGGCTTCCACACGAGGCTTTCCCCGAGAGCTTTCCCACAGGGCTGTCCCACGTGCACCGTGGTGTGAGTCGATCCTCGCTTGAAAAGTCGAGGCAGTGCAGGGAAAAGGTTTCCCTGGAATGGACTGAGACATCTGGGGGACTCGGGAATGGTGGCACGACCCTGGAGTTCTCTCGCCTTTCCTGGGAGAGCGCCTCCTCTTGAGATGCGACGGGAACCGGGGAATTCTTTCCCGACCACGCAGGGAAAGGATGCCCTAGGCTCGAGCTAGGAGTGCGGAAACGGGGCTCTCTGGATGTGGGCGGGACTC
>NW_017217152.1:0-22995 GCF_001704415.2 Capra hircus | reverse complement strand
GCCCTTTGGAACGGTCCAGACGGTTTACGTTGTGATTAGCCCTCGAGATGCCTCAGCGCAAATGTGGTTCTCATTACTCGCCTGGAGCGCGGAACCTCTCTGGATTTTTCTCGAGGTTTTGCCGCCAGGCTGCTCTCGACTTACACCTGGGGACCTCAGGGGTACCCGCCCCTTTGGTGGCTTCAGGAATAGGCCAGAGTCCCCATGCGAGTTGCTCGGGAGCCTCTCGTTGCATGCTCTCTCCCTCTCCAGTGCTTGTCTTTGGATCTTGACTGCGCCTTTTCCTTGAGGCCACACAGAGCGGGTCCCTGCGGTCCCCGTCGTAAGTCTGAGAGCACCTGCACGCAACTGGCAGAAAATCAAGGCCATGTTTTCCCCCTCAGGCAAAATGAAGCTATTCCGCTGGACACATCTCAAGGCTAAGCACACTTAAACTCTGGGAACTTCCAAAGGGTCGTTCACACCCTTGCTGCAAAATCAAGAAGTCTCCCCGACATTACCCGTCTCCACTCAAGAGGAAGCCCACGATAGTTCCGTCCACATCCGAGGGAGGCCCCTATTTCCGCCCCCTTACCTCCGAGAGGAGGGATCCTTTCCACACAAAGTCTTTAGGCTCGGCATCGACGGCCGAGAGGAATCCGCAGAGGCCCCCGAGCAACTTGCATGGCGGGACTGGCCTTTCCTGAGGCCCACCAGAGCGGGTCCCTGATGTCCCTGCTCGTAAGTCGAGAGCACACTGCCGCAACTCGAGAAAATTCAGGAGCGTTCTTCCCCTCAGGCCGAAGATGTCAGGCCATTTACCGCCTGCAGGAGTCTCGAGCGCTAATCACATCGCAAACCCCTGGAACTTAGAAAAGCGTCCTTCACACCCTTGCTGCAACTCAAGAAGTTCCCGACATACCCGTCTCACTCGAGAGGAAAGTCGAGTCCCGCCCACATCCAGAGGAGCCCCGTTTCCGCCTCCTAGCTCGAGAGGAGGGATCCTTTCCCTGCGTGGTGGGGAAAGAATTTTCCGGCGTTCCCGTTGCATCTCTCAAGAGGGGGTGCTCTCCACAGGAAAGGCGAGAGGAAGTCCAGGGTCGTGACACCATTCCCAGAGTCCCCCAGATGTCTCAGTCCATTCCAGGGAAAACTGTTTTCCCTGCACTGCCTCGACTTTCAAGCCCAGGGTCGACTTTCACCACGGTGGCACGTGGGACAGCCCTGTGGGAAAGCCTCGTGGGAAAGTTTCGTGGGAAAGCCTCCAGGGAAGCCACAGATCCCTTGATCCAGGCGAAGGAAGCGTGACACTGCTGCTACAGCTCGGGAGGAAAGCACACGTGCATGCCCCCACTCGAGACGAGGACTGACTCCCCTGGGAGACTCCAGAAGTACCCCAAGATCCATGTCAGCACTGGAGAGGAATCCTCTGGTTCTGGCACCGACTCCAAACAAGGTCTTAGGCCCCGGCATCGACGGGAGAGGAATCCTGAGAGGCCACCGTGCAACTCGCATGGGGACTGGCATTTCCTCAGGCCAACAGAGCGGTTCCCTGAGGTCCCCGTCATAGGTCGAGAGCACCTGCCGCCAACTTGAGAAAATCCAGGTGGTTGTCCCTTCCAGGAGAGATGGGCCCATTTCCGCTGGGGCGTCTCGAGGCTAATCACACCTAAGCTCTGGAATTTCCAAAGGGTCCTTCACACCCTTGCTGCCAACTCAAGAAGTTTCCCCGACATACCCGTCTCCACTCGAGAGGAGGCACGAGAGTCCCGCCCACATCCAGAGGAGCCCGTTTCCGTCTCATAGCTCGAGAGGAGGGATCCTTTCCCAGTGTGATAGCGAAAGAATTCTCGGGAGTCACTCTCCACAGGAAAGGCGAGAGGAACTCCCTGTCATGCCACCATTCCCAGAGTCCCCCAGATGTCTCAGTCAATTCCAGGAAATCCTGTTTTCCCTGCACTGCCTCGACTTTCAAGCCGAGGATCAACTCACACCACGGTGGTACGTGGACAGCCCTGTGGGAAAAGCCTCGTGGAAAGCCTCGAGGGAAAGCCACAGATCCCTTGATTCACGCGAAGGGAAGCCGTGACACTGCTGCTACAGCTCGGGAGGAAAGCGCACGTGCATGCCCCCACTCGAGACGAGGACTGACTCCCCTCGGGAGACTCCAGTAGTACCCCAAGATCCATGTCAGCACTGGAGAGGAATCCTCAGGTTCCGGCACCGACTCCGTACAAGGTCTCAGACCCGGCATCAATGGGAGAGGAATCCGAGAGGCCATCGAACAACTCGCATGGAGACTGGCCTTTCCTCAGGACACCGGAGAGGGTCCCTGAGGTCCCCGTCGTAATTCTAGAGCACCTGCCACACTCGAGAAAATCCAGGAGGTTTCCCCTCCAGGCGAGATGAGGCCCATTTCCGCTGAGGCGTCTCGAGGCTAATCACACCTAACCTCTGGAACTTCCAAAGGTCCTTCACACCATGCTGCAACTCAAGAAGTTCCCCGACACACCCGTCTCCACTCCAGAGGAAGCACGAGGGTCCCGGCCACATCCAGAGGAGCTCCGTTTCCGCCTCCAAGCTAAAGATGAGGGATCCTTCCCTGCTTCCTCGGGATAGAATTCCGACGTTTCCGACACTTCTCAAGAGGAGGCCCACTGCACAGGAAAGGCGAGAAGAACTCATGGGTCGTGCCACCATTCCAAGAGTCCCCCAGATATCTCAGTCCATTCCAGAGGATCCTGTTTTCCCTGCACTCGACTTTCACGCCCGTCATGGCACGGACAGCCTCCAGCCTTCTAGTGATCCACGCGAAGAAGGACACTGCTGCAACTCAAGAAGTTCCCCGACATACCCGTCTCCACTCAAGAGGAAGCACGAGTGTCCCGGCCACATCCAGAGGAGCTCCGTTTCCGGCTCGTAGCTCGGATGAGCGATCCTTTCCCTTATTGGTCGGAAGATTCCCTGCATTCCATCGCATCTCAAGAGGAGCGCTCTGCAAAGGAAAGGGAGAGACTGCAGGGTCGTGCCACCATTCCGAGACTCACCAGATGTCTCAGTCCATTCCACAGGAACCTGTTTTCCCTGCACTGCCTTGGCCTTTCATGCCGAGGATCGACTCACACCACTGTCACACGTGGGACAGCCCTGTGGGAAAGCCTAGTGGGAAAGACTCGAGGGAAAGCCACAGATCCCTTGGTCCAGGCATGGGGAAGCGTGACACTGCTGCTACAGCATGGGAGGAAAGGGCACGCTCATGCCCCCACTCGAGACGAGGCCTGACTCCCTTGTGGAGACTCGAGAAGTACCACAAAATCCATGTCAGCACTGGAGAGGAATCCTCAGCTTCCGGCCCCGACTCCACACAAGGTCTTAGGCCCGGCATCGACGGGAGAGGAATCACGAGAGGCCCCCTAGCAACACGCATGATGACTGGCGTTTCCTGCGGCCAGCCAGAACGGGTCCCTGAAGTCCCCGTCGTAACTCGAGAGCACCTGCTGAAACTCGGGAATATCCAGGAGCCTCTCCATTCCAGGCGACATGAGGCCCATTTCTGCTGAGGCATCTCGAGACTAACCACACCTAACCTCTGGAACTTCCAAAGGGTCCTTCACACCCTTGCTGCAACTCAAGAAGTTCCCCGACATACCCGTTCCTCTTCACATTCAGCCATAATGGTGGTGTCATCTGCATATCTAAGTTTATTGATATTTCTACCGGCAATCTTGATTCCAGCTCATGTATCTTCCATCCCAGCATTTTTCATGATGTACTCTGCATAGAAGTTAAATAAACAGGGTGACAATATACAGCCTTTGCATACTCCTTTTCCTTTTTGGAACCAGTCTGTTGTTCCATGTCCTACTCTAACTGTTGCTTCCTGACCTTCATCCAGATTTCTCAAGAGGCAGGTTAGGTGGTCTGGTATTCCCATCTCTTTCAGAATTGTGGCTAAAACAACAGTATAAGGACCTTTCCGATGTCAGGCCAAGGAATTGTGTTTCCAGTCATTGAGCCACACCTGATCACTGAGCACAAATTCATGAATCTCTTCCTCAAGGGGGAATGATATTCTTTTTTATACAAACTTAGTTACCTGATTTATTACCTTACCTAATTGTTCCATCTGCTGTCGAAATCCCACCCCCTTACTTGTGGCAAATCTGCTAACACCTGCCTCACTGTGGGAGGGGGTCTCCCATAGAAAATTTCATAAGGACAACAACTATGGGAACGTGCAGTTACCCGTAATATGAGTAAGTCTGCCGGAAGCAAGCCCATCCATGTACAGTCAGTCTTCTATGATCCATTTTGAAAGTGTCTCTTCAAGAGTTTGGTTGTTTCTTTCCACCATTCCAGAACACTGGGGCCTATATGCTGTATGTAATTTCCACTGATATTTAGAGCTTCACATACCTGTTAATTAACGCGGCTGCAAAGACAGGGCCATTGTCGGATTCTATACTGGTTTGGAAACCCAAGTCTGGGAATTATTTCTCAAATCAGCGAGCTACTTCGTTTTCTTTTTCAGATCAGGTAGGGAAGGCCTCTGCCCAACCGGAGAAGGTACCTACTATTCTAGTAAGTTATGATAACAGGTGACTGCCTTTGCTTCCCCGAAGGACACTCGCTTTCCCTGCATCCTGAGAACTCCACGTCTCAGCCAGTTGGAAAAGCGCTTCTTGGAGGTCATTATTCAGGGGCAATTTCCCCTGGAGCCCGGGGCCCTAGGGAGCGGCTGCCACACTCCCAGGGAAAGGCAGAGCCACAGCCACACATCTGTCCCATCCCCTTTGCTCTGTAGGAGAGCTCTAGTGAGCCTAGGTCTGGTCAGGAAAATTCTTGGCTCCTATGGGGACACATTCTATGTGTGAAACTGCATCCAGGACCTAGGGGCCACAGGGCGCCTGTTTCTCTCGGGGGCGGAGGGGTGGGGGGCCTGAAGCAGTGCGGCCCAGCAACAGCTTCCACATCCATCCAATTGCTCTTTTCTTACCTCTGATAGAACTAGCTTTGTTCCAGCCTTTGGCAATTTGGAGGCAAGCGGGCCCCACTTCCTCCCCAAGGAGGCATCTGGACCTAATTTGAGTGGAAAGGCCCCTCACGGAGCTGAACCCAGGAAGGCACCCAGTCATGTCTGACACATTCCTGCATCCTGCTTCTTCATGAGCAATACCGCTATAAGCTAGGAATGTCTTTCCAAGGCTCAGAAAGGACAGGGGAGATGCATGGTGCTGCCTCTGGAATTTCGGTCCTCTGAGCAGACCTGGAGGTCTCCCCTTGAAGAAGCTAACCAGTTTCTTCCAAATACAGGCTTGCAAACACACACTGGGTGGCTGCCTCTTCTTCCCTGAAGGACGATCACTTTCCCCGCATCCTGTGAACTCTGCATCCCAGCCTGCTGGAAAAGCGCTTCTTGGAGGTCATTTTTCAGGGACAATTTTCCCATGGAGCCCGGGGCTGTAGGGAGGGCCCCATGCTCGCTGTGAAAGGCAGAGTCACATCCACAGTCTGTTCTACCCCTTTTGCCCTGTGGGAGAGCTCTAGTGAGCCTAGGTCTGTCAGGAAAATTCTTGGCTCCTATGGGGACACACCCTGTGTGTTAACCTGCATATCAGACCTAGGGGCCACAGGGTGCCTGTTCCTCTCGGGGGGGACCCTGAAGTGTGTGGACCAGCAACAGCCTGAACATCCATCCGATTGCTCTTTTCTTCCTTCTGATACAGCTAGCTTTGCTTCTCGCTTTGGCATTTCGGAAGCCAGGGGGAGCCCCACCGCTGTTGTCCTGGGGTCTATTGGAGGTACCGGGTCTATTGGACCCCAGCATGGCACCCGACCCCCTCAGACACACTCCCGCAGCCTCCTTCCCATGGGCAGGACTGTTCTGACCTAGGAATGTGTTCCCAAGGCTCAGAAAATGCAGGGAGACACACGGCCCTGACTCTGGAACTGAGGCCATTGGAGCAGGCCTGGAGGTCTGACGTCTGAGACGCCAAACACTTGCTGCAAGATACAGGTGTGAAAACACACTCTCTGGGGCTGCCTTTCCTTCCTCCAAGGAAGAGACCTTTTCCAGTCTCCTCCGTGCTGAGTCATACAAGGCTGGAAAGGTCTGGCTTAGAGGGCATTTCTCAGCGGCAATGGCCCCTGAGGCCCTGCACACAGGGAGGGATCCTACCCTCCCGGGGAAGTCAAAGCAACCTCCAAACAGCTGTTCTATCATGTTTCCTCTGCAGGAGGGAGCTAGTGAGCCCAGGTCTGTCTGGAACGTTCTTGGATCCTGCGGGGAAATCATCCTGGGAGCCCACCTGGATACCAGTCGTAGGGGCTAAAATTCGCATTTTCCTTCCTTGGAGCCCTAACGCAGTACAGCCTAGCAACTGCTTGAAAATCCATCCTGTTGCTGTTTTCTTCCCTCTGACAGAGCGAGCTTTGCTCCCCATTTTGGGATTTCACAAGCAAGGTGGTGGCCTGCAACTCCTTGCCTGGGGTCCATTGGAGGTGCAAGGTGCCCTCGACCAGGTGACCCCAGCATGACACCTGGCCCCCTCAGACACACTCCCGCAGCCTGCTTCCCCATGGGCAGGACTGCTCTCACCTAGGAATGTGTTTGCAAGGCCAGGAAACTGCAGGGAGACACAAGGCCCTGATTCTGGCATTGAGTCTGTTGGAACAGGCCTGCAGGTCTTCTGTCTAACAAGCCAAACACTTGCTGCAAGATACAGGCCTGAAAACACACTCTTGGGCTGCCTTTCCTTCCTCCAAGGAAGAGAGTTTTCTCAGACTCCTGTGGGCTGAGAGCCACACAGGGCTGAAAAGCACTTGCTGGGAGATTCTTTTCATTGGCCATGGCCCTGAGGCCCTGTGCTCAGGGAGGGCTCCCTCCCTCCCAGGGAAAGTCAAAGGAAGCTCCAAACGGCTGTTCAATCATGTTTCTGAGAGAGTCATTGCCAAGGCAGGTTTCTAAGAAGTTCAAGGGTCCCCAAGGAGAGAGGGCTCTAGAATTCTCAAGGAGGAAGAAAGGACAAACTGTTTTCCCCTCTACATTCCTTAGGATTATATAACAATCATGCATCCTTCTTGAGGACGGTCTCTGGAAAAACCTTCTGGCTAATCCTGTTATCTTAAAATGTCAATTATGGGAGTAGGTCTAGTGAGTCTTTACAACCTCCAGACATTCTTTTGTTCGTTGTCATAACTTATTGGAGAGTATATAACTCCATTACTAACACTAGCAAGGGGGTACGCTTTCTGCCCCTTGTGATGTCTCTGTCAGAAGCTTTCTCTATCTCCTTTATCCTTTAATAAAACTCTATTGCACAAAAGCTCTGAGCAATCAAGCCTCGTCTTGGGCCCTGGATTGAATTCTTCTCCTCCATAAGCCAAGAATCCCAGCATCTTTTCGTGGTTCAGCAACAATATTTCATTTCCTCTGCAGGAGAGAGCTAGTGAGCTTAGGTCTGTCTGGAACATTCTTGGATCCTGTGGGGAAAATATCCTGTGCACACATCTGGATACTGGGCCTAGAGGCCAAAATTCGCATTTCTTTCCCGGGGAGCCCTAACGTGGTGTGACTTAGCAACTGCTTGAAAATCCATCCCATTGCTGTTTTCCTTCTTCTGACAGAGCTAGCTTTGTTCCCTGCTTTGGGATCTCTCAACCGAAGGGCCGGTCCATAGCTACTCGCCTGGGGCCCATTGGATGTGCAAGGTGCCCTCGACTAGGTGACCCTAGCATGGCACTCAGCCCGCTCAGACACGCTCCCGAGGCTTCTTTCTCATGGGAAGCACTGCTCCAACCTAGGAATGTGTCTGCAATGCTTGGAAAGTGCAGTGAGACACACAGCCCTGACTCTGGAATTGAGGCCCTCAGAGCAAGCCTGCAGCTCTGATGTCTGAGAAGCAAAACACTTGCTGCAAAGAGAGGCCTGAAAACACACTCTCTGTGGATGACTTTCCTTCCTCTAAGGAAGATAGTTTTCCCAGTCTCCTGCTTCCTGAATGTCACACAGCTGGAATGCGCTTGCTTGGAGGTCGTGATTCAGTGGCAATGACCCCTGAGGCCCTTTGCCCAGGGAGGGCTCCCACACTCACAGGCAAATCAAAGCAACTTCCAAGTGAGTCAGCTCTTCACATCAAGTGGCCAAAGTATTGGAGTTTCAGGTTCAGTATTAGTCCTTCCAATGTATATTCAGACCTGATTTCCTTTAGGATGGAGTGGTTGCGTCTCCTTGTAGTCTAAGCGACCTACAAGCATCTTCTCCAACACCACAGTTCAAAAGCATCCAATTTTCAGCAGTCACTTTCTTTATAGTACATCTTTCATATCCATCCATGACATATGGAAAAACCATAGCCTTGACTGGATGGATCTTTGTTGGCAAAGCAACGTCTCAGCTTTTTTAATATGCTGTCTAGTTTGGTCATCACTTTTCTTCCAAGTCATAAATATGTTTTAAGTTCATGGAGGCAGCCATCACCTGCAGTGATTTCCAAGCCCCCAAAATAGTCTGCTGCTGTTTCCAATGTTTTCCCATCTATTTGCCATGAAGTGATGAGACTGGATGCAATGATTTTAGTTTTCTGAATGCTGAGCTTTAAGCTAACTTTTTCACTCTCCTCTTTCACTTTCATCAGGAGACTCTTAAGTTCTTATACACTTTCTGCCATAAGGGTGGTGTCGTCTGCATATCTGAGATTCTTGATATTTCTCCCAGCAATCTGGATTCCAGCGTGTGCTTCCTCCAGCCCAGTGTTTCTCATGATGTACTCTGCGTATAAGTTAAATAAGCAGGGTGACAATATACAGCCTTTGACATATTCCTTTTCCTATTTAGAACCAGTCTGTTGTTCCATGTCCAGTTCGAACTGTTTCTTCCTGACCTGCATACAGGTTTCTCAAGAGACAGGTCAGGTGGTCTGGTATTCCCATCTCTTTCAGAATTTTTCCCAGTTTATTGTGATCCACACAGTCAAAGGCTTTGGCATAGTCAATAAAGCAGAAATAGATGTCTTTTTTTCTGGAACTCTCTTGCTTTTTCAATGATCCAGTGGATGTTGGCAGTTTGATCTCTGGTTTCTCTGCATTTTTTTAAATCCCTCTTGAACATTTGGAAGTTCACAGTTCATGTGAACTTGGAGAATTTTGAGCATTACTTTACTAGTGTGTGAGATGAGTGCAATTGTGCAGCAGCTTCAATATTCTTTGTCATTGCCTTTCTTTGGGATTGGAATGAAAACTGACCTAATGACTAGGTGTTTTCAATTGCATATGCTGAAAGAACTGGCTGTGCAGTTTTGAAGAAAAAAAAATCATTTTAACCCATTTTCTCTGAAGTGCAAGGCATATCATGGCCATCCCTGAATCATAAAGTCACCTTTTCTTTATGTAGTCATAGTTTCATGCCTTAATTATAGGCCAACTCATGCTCAAATTGACTCTGATGTCAGGGGCAGATCAACTAATAAAAAACTTGGATTGTCGCTCTGGAGGAAAGTGAGATCTTGGTCCCACAAGAAGAATCTGAAGGGTTAAGGGAACTTGCAAGAGTGGGGAAAGCTTAGTCCATCCTACATGTACCAAAATCTTAAATAAGGCTTATTTACTTTACCGAAGTAAAAAAACAGATGATGAAAACAATTATAAATCAATGAAAGGTAAAGAAACTCATAGTCTGTTATCAAAAATTGCATTCTAAGAAAACTTTGTGCTCTTAACCTAGAGAGGAGACTAAATTCCATCTGGTACCAGCTTACCAGAAGACAAACAAACAAACAAACAAATTATCGGTAAGCTTAAAAAAAGTATATTCCATATATCTTGAAGTAGCAGTATTTCTGCAAAGGCATCAGTGTGAAACCATAGAGGACATGGTTAAAACCTGATTAAATAGAAATTGACAATGTAATCTGGTCACTGCTGCGACTTGAAATGCTTTAATATGATAACTGGAATTATAACTGACAGCATTTGACCAGGACATATCAGATTTTCACGGATGTCACATAATTTCTAGGATATCTATATTAGGAACTGAAGGAATCTTTGAACCTAGGAAAGAAAACAACAGTCTCAAAGGCCCTTGCTGAATCATCTATCAGCAAGGAATGTCTTTGCAAGGATCGCAAAGTGAAGGGAAAATACACCGACCTGCCTCTGCAACTTCGGTCCTCTGAGCAGATCTGGAGGTCTCCCTTTGTATAAGCTAACCTGTTCCTTCCAAATAGAGGTTTGCAACACAAAACAAGTGGCCGCCTATTCTTCCCCGAAGGAGGCTCTCTTTCCCCACATCCTGCGAACTCCCTTTCCCAGCCTCCTGGAAAAGTGCTTCTTGCAGTTCCTTTCAGAAAATCCTATGGACGGAGAAGCCTGGTAGGCTGCAGTCCGTGGGGTCGCTGAGGGTCGGACACGACTGAGCGACTGCACTTTCATTTTCACTTTCATGCATTGGAGAAGCAATGGCAACCCACTTACTGTTCTTGCCTGGAGAATCCCAGGGACGGGGGAGCCTAGTGGGCTACCGTCTATGGCGTCACACAGAGTTGAACACGACTGAAGCAACTTAACAGCAGCCAGCAGCAGCAGTTCCTTTCTTAGGGGCAGTTATCCCTGAGATTGAGACCTGGAAAGGCAGAGCCACCTTCACACACACGTCTTTTATGTCCCCTTTCCTCTGGAGGAGAGCTCTAGTGAGCCTAGGTCTGTCAGGAAAATTCTTGGCTTTGACGGGATCACGCCCGGTGTGTGAACCTGCATACCCGACCTAGGGGCCACAGGGCACCTGTTTTGCTCGAGTGGGTCCTGGAGGGGTGCAGCATAGCAAGAGCTTAAAAATCCATCCAATTTGTCTTTTTTTTTAACCTCAGAGAGAACGAGTTTGCTCCACCTCCACCCTTTGGCAGTGTGGAGGGAAGAGGGCACCACCCTCTCCCAAAGGGGACATAGGGGCCTACCAGGAGAGAAAGGTCCCTTGAGGAGCTGAGCCCAGGTAGGCAGCCAGTGATGTCAAGCACACTCCCGCTGCTTGCTTCTTCATGGGCACTCCCACGATCTGCTAGGAATGTCTTTGCAAGGATCTCAAAGGGAAGGGGAGATACATGGCCCTGTCTCTGGAACTTCAGTCCTCTGAGCAGATCTGGAGGTCTTGAGTTGTATAAGCAAACCTGTTCCTTCCAAATAGAGGCTTGCAAACACACCCCCGGTGGTTGCCTCTTCTTCCCCGAAGAAGTCTTTCTTTCCCCACATGCTGCGAACTCCCTGTCCCAACCTCCAAGAATAGCGCTTCTTGCCATTCCTTTCTTAGAGGCAGTTATCTCTGAGCCTGGGGCCGTAGGGAGTAGCCCCACACTCACAGGGAAAGGCAAAGACTCCTCCATACATCTCCTCTATCCCCTTTGCTCCGGAGGAGAGCTCTAGTGAGCCTATGTCTTTCCAGGAAAATTCTTGGCTTGGACAGGATCTCACCCTGTTTGTGAACCTGCATACCCAACCAGGGGCCACAGAGCACCTGTTTCAGTAAAGTGGGCCCTGAAAGGGTGCAGCCTAGCAAGAGCTTGAAAATCCATTCAATTGCTGTTTTTGTACCTCTGACAGAGCGAGCTTGGCTCCACCCTTTGGCAGTGAGGAGAAAAGAGGCATGACACCCTCCCCAAGGTTACATGGGGCCTACTTCGAGAGGAAGCTGCAACTCGAGAAAATCCAGGAGGTTCTCCCCTCCAGGCGAGATGAGGCCCATTTCCGCTGAGGCTTCTCGAGGCTAATCACAACTAACCTCTGGAACTTCGAAAGGGTCCTTCACACCCTTGCTGCAAGTCAAGAAGTTCTCCGACATACCCATCTCCACTCGAGAGGAAGGACGAGGGTCCCACCCACATCCAGAGGAGCCCCGTTTCCGCCTCGTAGCTCGAGAAGAGGGATCCTTTCCCTTCATCGTCGGGAAAGAATTCCCGGGCTTCCCGTCGCATCTCAAGAGGAGGCACTCTCCACAGGAAAGGCGAGAGGAACTCCAGGGCCTTGCCAGCATTCCAAGAGTCCCCCAGATGTCTCCGTCCATTCCAGAAGAACCTGCTTTCCCTTCACTGCCTCGACGTTCATGCCGAGGATAGACTCACACCACCGTGACATGTGGGACAGCCCTGTTCGAAAGCCTCGTGGGAAAGCCTCGATGCAAAGCGACTGATCCCTTGAACCACATGGTGGCAAGCGTGACACTGCTGCTACAGCTTGTGAGGAAATCGCAGGTGCATGCCCCCACACGAGATGCGGACTGACTCCCCTGGTGAGACTCCAGAAGTATGGAAAGATTCATGTCAGCACTGGAGAGGCATCCTCAGGGTCTGGCCCCGACTCCACACAAGGTCTTAGGCACCGGCATCGATGGGAGAGGAATCCCTATAGGCCCCATGGTAACTCGCATGGGGACTGGCCTTTCCTGAGGCCACCAGAGCGAGTCCCTGAGGTCCCCGTCGTAACTCGAGAGCACCTACCACAACTCGGTAAAATCCAGGAGGTTCTCCCCTCCAGGCGAGATGAGGCCCATTTCCGCTGAGGTGTCTCGAGGCTAATCACACCTAACCTGTGGAACTTCCAAAGGGTCCTTCACACCCTTGCTGCAACTCAAGAAGTTCCCCGACAAACCCGTCTTCACTCGAGAGGAAGCACGGGGGTCCCGCCCACATCCAGAGGAGCCCCATTTCCGCCTCATAGTTCGAAATGAGGGATCCTTTCCCTGCTTCATCGGGAAAGGATTCCCGCCGTTCCCGCCGCATCTCAAGAGGAGGCGCTCTCAACAGGAAAGGCGAGAG
Organism: Capra hircus; assembly: GCF_001704415.2. Lineage (NCBI taxonomy): Eukaryota > Metazoa > Chordata > Mammalia > Artiodactyla > Bovidae > Capra > Capra hircus. Next base: position 10,213 of record NW_017217152.1, on the reverse strand, counting down.
GAACTCCAGGGTCGTGCCAACATTCCAAGAGTCCCCCAGATGTCTCAGTCCATTACAGGGAAACCTGTTTTCCCTGCACTGCCTCGACATTCACGCGGAGGATTGACTCACACTACGGTGGCACGTGGGACACCCCTGTTGGAAAGCCTCGTGGGAAAGCCTCGAGGGAAAGCCACAGATCCTTTGATCCATGCGAATGGAAGCGTTACACTGCTGCTACCTCTCGGAAGGAAAGCGCACGTGCATGACCCCACTCGAGCCGAGGACTGACTCCCCAGGGCAGACTCCAGAAGTACCCCTAGATGCATGTCAGCACTGGAGAGGAATCCTCAGGTTCTGGCACCATCTCCAATAAAGGTCTTAGGCCCTGGCATCGACGGGAGAGGAATCCTGAGAGGACCCCTAGCAACTCGCATGGCGACTGGCCTTTCTTGAGGCAACCAGAGCGGGTCCCTGAGGTCCCTGTCGTAACTCGATAGCACCTGCCACAACTCGAGAAAATCCAGGAGGTTCTCCTCTTCAGGCGAGATGAGGCCCATTTCCGCTAAGGCGTCTTGAGGCTAAACACACCTAACCTCTGGAACTTCCAAAGGGTCCTTCCCACACTTGCTGCAACTCAAGAAGTTCCCCGACATACCCGTCTCCACTCGAGAGGAAGCACGAGAGTCCCGCCCACATCCAGAGGAGCCTGGCTTCCACCTCGTAGCTCTAGATGACGGATTCTTTTCCAGCTTCGTCTGGAAAGAATTCCCGGCTTTCCCGTCGCAACTCAAGAGGAGGCTCTCTCAACAGGAAAAGCGAGAGAAACCCCAGTGTCGTGCCACAATTCCAAGGGACCCCCAGATGTCAGTCCATTCCAGAGGAACTTGCTTTCCCTGCATTGCCTCTACTTTCACGCCGAGGATCCACTCACTACACCATGGAACGTGGGTCAGCCCTGTGGGAAAGCCTCGTCGGAAAGCCTCGAGGGGAAAGACACAGATCCCTTGATCCACGCCAAGGGAAGCGTGACACTGCTGCTACAGCTCGGGAGGAAAGCGCACGTGCATGCCAACACTGGAGACGAGGACTGACTTCCCTGGGGAGACTCCAGAAGTCCCTCAAGATCCTTGTCAGCACTGGAGAGGAATCCTGAGGTTCCCGGCACCATCTCCACACAATGTCTTAGGCCCTGGCATCGACGGGAGAGGAATCCTGAGAGGCCACCGAGCAATTCGCATGGGGACTGGTCTTTCCTGAGGTCACCAGAGCAGGTCCCTGAGGTCCCGGTCATAAGTTGTGAGCACCTGACTCTGGAGAAAATCCAGGAGGTTCTCCCCTCCAGGCGAGATAAGGTCCCATTTCCGCTGAGGCGTCTTGGGGCTAATCACACCTAACATCTGGAACTTCCAAAGCGTCCTTCACACCCTCGCTGCAACCCCAGAAGTTCCCCGACATACCCGTCTCCACTCGAGAGGAAGCACAGGAGTCCTCCCCACATCCAGATGAGCCCCGTTTCCGCCTCATAGCTCGAGAGGTGGGGATGCTTTCGCTGCATGGCTGGGAAAGAATTCCCGGCGTTCCCGTCGCATCTCAAGAGGAGGCGCTCTCCACAGGAAAGGCGAGAGGAAATCCAGGTTCGTGCCACCATTCCCAGAGTCAGCCAGATGTCTCTGTCCATTCCAGGGAAACCTGTTTTCCCTTCAATGCCTCGACTTTCAAGCGAGGATCGACTCACACCACGGTGGCACGTGGGACAGCACTGTGGAAAAGGCCCGTGGGAAAGCCTCGTGGGAAAGGCTCGTGGGAAAGACTCTAGGGAAAGGCACTGATCCCTTGATCCACGCGAAGGGAAGCGTATCACTGCTGCTAGAGCTCGGGAGGAAAGCGCACGTGCATGCCCCCACTCGAGACGAGTACTGACTCCCCTGGGGAGACTCCAGAAGTACCCCAAGATCCATGTCAGCACTGGAGAGGAATCCTCAGGTTCCGGCACCGACTCCACACAACGACTTAGGCCCCGGCTTCGATGGGAGAGGAATCCCGAGAGGCCCCGAGCAACTTGCATGGGGACTGGCCTTTCCTGAGGCCACCAGAGCGGATCACTGAGGTCCCCGTCGTAAGTCGAGAGCACCTGCCGAAACTCGATAAAATCCAGGATATTCTCCCCTCCAGGTGAGATGAAGCCCATTTCCGCTGAGGCGTCTCGAAGCTAATCACACCTAACCTCTGGAACTTCCAAAGGGTCTTTCACACCCTTGCTGCAACTCAAGAAGTTCCCCGACATACCCGTCTCCACTCGAGAGGAAGCACGAGAGACCCGCCCACATCCAGAGGAGCCCCTTTTCTCCCTCATAGCTCGAGACGAGGTATCCTTTCACTGTGTGTCGGGAAAGAATTCCTGGGTTCCCGTCGCATCTCCAGAGGAGGCGCTCTCCACAGGAAAGGCGACAGGAACTCCAGGGTCGTGCCACCATTCCCAGAGTCCCCCAGATATCTCAGTCCATTCCAGGGAAACCTGTTTTCCCTGCACTGCCTCGACTTTCAAGCCGAGGATCGACTCACACCACGGTGGCACGTGGGACAGCCCTGTGGGAAAGCCTCGTGGGAAAACCTCGTGGGAAATCCTCGAGGGAAAGCCACAGATCCCTTGATCCACGCCAAGGGAAGCGTGACACTGCTGCTACAGCTCGGGAGGAAAGCGCCACGTGCATGCCACCACTGGAGACGAGGACTGACTTCCCTGGGGAGACTCCAGAAGTCCCTCAAGATCCTTGTCAGCACTGGAGAGGAATCCTGAGGTTCCGGCACCATCTCCACACAATGTCTTAGGCCCCTGGCATCGACAGGAGAGGAATCCTGAGAGGCCCCCGAGCAATTCGCATGGGGACTGGTCTTTCCTGAGGTCACCAGAGCAGGTCCCTGAGGTCCCCGGTCGTAAGTTGTGAGCACCTGACTCTGGAGAAAATCCAGGAGGTTCTCCCCTCCAGGCGAGATGAGGCCCATTTCCGCTGAGGGCGTCTTGGGGCTAATCACACCTAACATCTGGAACTTCCAAAGCGTTCTTCACACCCTCGCTGCAACTCAAGAAGTTCCCCGTCATACCCGTCTCCACTCGAGAGGAAGCACGAGGGTCCCGCCCACATCCAGAGGAGACGCCGTTTTGGTATCGAAGCTCGACATGAGGGATCCTTTCCCTGCTTGGTCAGGAAATAATACCCGCCATTCCGCTCGCATTTCAAGGGAAGCGCTCTCCACAGGAAAGGCAGAGAGGAACTCCAGGGTCATGCCACCATTCACAGAGTCGCCCAGATGTCTCAGTCCATTCCAGAGGAAACTGTTTTTTCCTGCACTGCCTCGAATTTCACAGGCGAGGATCGACTCACACCACGGTGGCACGTGGGATAGCCCTGTCGGAAAGCCTCGTGGGAAATCCTCTTGGGAAAGCCTTCGAGGGAAAGCCCACAGATCAGTTGATCCACGCGAAGGGAAGCGTGACACTGCTGCTACATCTCGGGAGGAAAGCGGCACGTGCATACCCCCCACTCGAGACAAGGACTCACTCCCCTGGGGAGACTCCAGAAGTACCCAAGATCCATGACAGCACTGGAGAGGAATCCTCAGGTTCTGGCACCATCTCCACACAAGGTCATAGGCCTCGGCATCGACGGGAGAGGAATCCCGAGAGGCCCCCGAGCAATTTGCATGGGGACTCGTCTTTCCTGAGGCCAGCAGAGCAGGTCCCTGGAGGTCCCGGTCGAAAGTTGTGAGCACCTGCCTCAACTGGAGAAAATCCAGGTGGTTCTTCCCTCCAGGCGAGATGAGGCCCATTTCCGCTTAGCCATATCCAGGCTAATCACACCTAACCTGTGGAACTTCCAAAGGGTCCTTCACACCCTTGCTGCAACTCAAGAAACTCCCCGACATACCCGTCTCCAGAGGAGAGGAAGCACGAGAGTACCGCCCACATACAGAGGAGGCCCGATTCCGCCTCCTAGTTCGAGAGGAGGGATCCTTTCCCTGCGTGGTCGGGAAAGAATTCCCGGCGTTCCCATCGCATCTCAAGAGGAGGCACTCTCCCACAGGAAAGGCGAGAGGAAATCCAGGTTCGTGCCACCATTCCCAGAGTCACCCAGATGTCTCTGTCCATTCCAGGGAAACCTGTTTTCCCTGCAATGCCTCGACTTTCAAGACGAAGATCGACTCACACCACGGTGGCACGTGGAACAGCCCTGTGGGAAAGGCTCGTGGGAAAGCCTCGTGGGAAAGGCTTGTGGGAAAGCCTCGAGGGAAAGCCACTGATCCCTTGATCCACGTGAAGTGAAGCGTGACACTGCTGCTACAGCTCGGGAGGAAAACGCACGTGCATGCCCCCTCTCGAGACGAGGACTGACTCCCCTGGGGAGACTCCAGAAGTACCCCAAGACCCATGTCAGCACTGGAGAGGAACACTCAGGTTCCGGCACCGACTCCACACAAGGTCTTAGGCCCAGGCTTCGACGGGAGAGGAATACATAGAGGCCCCCGAGCAACTCGCATGGGACTGACCTTTCCTGAGGCCACCAGAGCGGGTCCATGAGGTGCCCGTCGTAAGTCGAGAGGACCTGCCGCAACTCGAGAAAATCCACGAGGTTCTCCCCTTCCAGGCGAGATGAGGCCCATTTCCGCAGAGGCGTCTCGCGGCTAATCACACCTATCCTCTGGAACTTCCAAAGGGTCTTTCACACCCTTGCTGCAACTCAAGAAGTTCCCCGACATACCCGTCGCCACTCGAGAGGAAGCACGAGAGTCCTGCGCACATCCAGAGGAGCCCCGTTTCCTCCTCATAGCTCGAGAGGAGGGATCTTTCCCTGCGTGGTCGGGAAAGAATTCCCGGCGTTCCCGTCGCATCTCAAGAGGAGGCGCTCTCCACAGGAAAGGCGAGAGGAACTCCAGGGGTCGTGCCACCATTCGCAGAGTCCCCCAGATGTCTCAGTCTATTCCAGGGAAACCTGTATTCCCTGCACTGCCCTCGACTTTCAAGCCGAGGATCGACTCACAGCACGGTGGCACGTGGGACAGCCCTGTGGGAAAGCCTCGTGGGAAAGCCTCGTGGGAAAGGCTCGAGGGAAAAGCCACAGATCCCTTGATCCACGCGAAGGGAAGCGTGACTCTACTGCTACAGCTTGGGAGGAAAGGGCACGTGCATGCCCCCCACTCGGGACGAGGACTGACTCCCCTGGGGAGACTCCAGTTAGGACCCCAGGATCCATGTCAGCACTGGAGAGGAATCCTCAGGTTCTGGCACCGACTCCACACAAGGTCTTAGGCCCCGGTATCGAAGGGAGTGGAATCCCGAGAGGCCCCCCGAGCAACTCGCTTGGGGACTGGCCTTTCCTGAGGCCACCAGAGCGGGTCCCTGAGGTCCCCATCATAAGTCGAGAGCACCTGCCCGCAACTCGAGAAAATCCAGGAGGTTCTCCCCTCCAGGCGAGATGAGGCCCATTTCCGCAGAGGCGACTCGAGGCTAATCACACCTAAACTCTGGAACATTCCAAAGGGCCCTTCACACCCTTGCTGCAACTCAAGAAAGTTCCCCGACATACCCCGTCTCCACTCAAGAGGAAGCACGAGAGTCCCGCCCACATCCACAGGAGCCCTGTTTCCACCTCCCTACCCCAACAGGAGGGATCCTTTCCCTGCGTGTTCGGAAAAGAATTCCCGGCGTTCCCGTCACATCTCAAGAGGGGGCGCTCTCCACAGGAAAGGCGAGAGGAACCTCCAGTGTCGTGCCACAATTCCTAGTGTCCCTCAGATGTCTCAGTCCACTCCAGGGAAGCCTGTTTCCCCGGCACTGCCTCGACTTTCAAACCCAGGATCGACTGACACCACGGTGGCACGTGGGACATCACTGTGGGAAAGCCTCGTGGGATAGCCTGCGTGGGAAAAGGGTCGTGGGAAAGCGTCGTGTGGAAAGCCTAGAGGAAAGCCACAGATCCCTTGATCCTCGCGAAGGGAAGCTCAACACTGCTGCTACAGCTCGGAGGAAAGCGCACGTGCATGCCCCCACTCGAGACGAGGACTGACTCCCCTGGGGAGACTCCAGAAGTACCCCAAGATACATGTCAGCAATGGAGAGGAATCCTCAGGTTTTGGGCACAGACTCCACACAAGATCTTAGGCCCCCGGCATCGTCGGGAGAGGAATCCCGAGAGGCCCATGTGCAACTCGCATGGGGACTGGCCTTTCGTGAGGCCCACAAGAGTGGGTCCCTGATGTCCCCGTCGTAAGTCGAGAGTACCTGCTGCAACTCGAGAAAATCCAGGAGGTTCTCCTCTCCTCATCAGATGAGGCCCATTTCCGCTGAGGGGTCTCGAGGCTAATCACACCTAACCTCTGGAACTTCCAAAGGGTCCTTCACACCCATTGCTGCAACTCAAGAAGTTCCACAACATACCAGTCTCAACTGGAGAGGAAGCACGAGAGTCCAGCCCACATCCAGAGGAGCCCCGTTTCCGAATCCCAGCTCGAGAGGAGGTATCCTTTCATGCGTGTGCGGGAAAGAATTCCCGGCATTCCCGGCATATCTCAAGAGGAGCCGCTCTCCACAGGAAAGGGGGAGAGGAACTCCAGCGTCGTGCCACCATTCCCAGAGTCCTCCAGATGTCTCAGTCCATTCCAGGGAAACCTGTTTTTCCTGCACTGCCTGACTTTCAAGCCGAGGATCGACTCACACCAGGGTGGCACGTGGGACAGCCCTGTGGGAAAGGCCTCGTGGGGAAAGCGTCGTGGGAAAGCCTCATGGGAAAGCCTCGAGGGAAAGCCACAGATGCTTTGATCCACGCAAAGGGAAGTGTGACACTGCTGCTACAGCTCCGGAGGAAAGCGCACGTGCATGACCCCACTGGAGACGAGGACTGACTCCCCTGGGGAGACTCCAGAAGTATCCCAACATCCATGTCAGCACTGCAGAGGAATCCTCAGGTCCCGGCTCCGATACCACACAAGGACTTAGGCCCCCGGCATCGACGGGCGAGAAATCCCGAGATGCCCCTGAGCAACTCCCATGGGGACTGGCCTTTCCTGTGGTCCACCAGAGCGGGTCCCTGAGGTCTCCGGTCGTAAGTCGAGAGCACCTGCCGCAACTCGAGAAAACCCAGGAGGTTTCCACTCCAGGCGAGATGAGGCCCTTGTCCGCTAAGGCGTCTCGAAGCTAATCACACGTAACCTCTGGAACTTCCAAACGGTTATTCACACCCTTGCTGCAACTCAAGAAGTTCCCCGACATAACCCGTCTCCACTTGAGAGGAAGCACGAGAGTCCCGCTCACATCCAGAGGAGCCCCGTTTCCGCCTCCAAGCTCGAGAGGAGGGATCCTTTCCCCTGCGTGGTCGGGAAAGAATTCCTGGGCGTTCCCATAGCATTTCAAGTGGAGGTGCTCTCCACAGGAAAGGCGAGAGGAACTCCAGGTCGTGCCACCATTCCCAGAGTCCCCCAGATATCTCAGTCCATTCCAGGGAAACCTGTTTTCCCTGCACTTCCACGACTTTCAAGCCGATGATCGACTCACACCACGGTGGCTCGTGGGACAGCCCTGTGGGAAAGCCTCGTGGAAAGCCTCGCGGGAAAGCCTCGAGGGAAATCCACAGATGCCGTGATCCATGCGAAGGGAGCGCAACACTGCTGCTACAGCTGGGGAGGAAAGCGCACGTGCATTGCCCCCACTCGAGACGAGGACTGACTCCGCTGGGGAGACTCCAGAAGTACCCCAAGATCCATGTCAGCACTGGAGAGGAATCCTCAGGTTCAGCACCGACTCCACACAAGGTCTTAGGACCCGGCATCAACGGGAGAGGAATCCGAGAGGCCCCCGAGAAACTCGCATGGGGACTGGCCTTTCCTGAGGCCACCAGAGCGGGTCCCTGAGGTCCCCGTCGTAAGTCGAGAGCACCTGCCGCAACTCGAGAATATCCAGGAGGTTCTCCCCTCCAGCCGAGATGAGGCCCATTTCCGATGTGGCGTCTCGAGGCTAATTCAAACCTAACCTCTGGAACTTCCAAAGGGTCCTTCACACCCTTGCTGGAACTCAAGAAGTTCCCCGACATACCGTCTCCGCTCGAGAGGAAACAAGAGAGTTCCGCCCACCTGCCGGAGGAGCCCCGTTTCCGCCTCCTAGCTCGAGAGGAGGGATCCTTTCCCTGCGGCGTGGGGAAAGAATTCCCGGCGTTCCCGTCGCATCTCAAGAGGAGGCCCTCTCCACAGGAAAGGCGAGAGGAACTCCAGGGTTGTGCCACCATTCCCATGTCCCCCAGATGTCTCAGTCCATTCCAGGGAAACATTTATTCCCTGCACTGCCTCGACTTTCAAGCGAGGATCGACTCACACCACGGTGGCACGTGGGACAGCCCTGTGGGAAAGCCTCGTGGGAAAGCCTCGAGGGAAAGCCATAGATCCCTTGATCCACGAAAAGGGAAAATTGACACTGCTGCTACAGCTCGGGAGGAAAGCGCACGTGCATGCCCCCACTCGAGACGAGGCCTGACTCCCCTGGCGAGACTCAGGAAGTACCCCAAGATCCATGTCAGCACTGGAGAGGAATGCTCAGGTTCCCTGCACCGACTCAACACAAGATGTTAGGCCTCCGGCTTCGAAGGGAGAGGAATCCCGAGAGGCCCCTGGAGCAACTCGCATGGAGACTTGCCTTACCTGAGGCCACCAGAGCGGGTCCCCTGAAGGTCCCCGTCATAAGTCGAGAGCACCTGCCGCAACTCGAGAAAATCTAGGAGGTTCTCCACTCCAGGCGAGCTGAGTCCCATTTCCGCTGAGGTATCTCGAGGCTAATCCACACCTGACTTCCTGGAACTTCCAAAGGTCCTTAACACCCTTGCTGCAACTCAAGAAGTTCCCCAACATACCCGTCTCGACTCGAGAGGAAGCACGAGAGTCCCGCCCACATCCAGAGGAGCCCTGTTTCTGCCTCATAGCTCGAAAGGATTGATCCTTTCCCTGGTGGTCGGGAAAGAATTCCCGGCGTTCCTACGCATCTCAAGAGGAGACGCTCTCCAAAGGAAAAGCAAGAGGAACTCCAGGGTCGTGCCACCATTCCCAGAGTCCCCCAGATGTCTCAGTCCATTCCAGGGAAACCTGTATTCCCTGAACTGCCTCGACTTTCAAGCCGAGGATCGACTCACACCACAGTGGCACGTGGGACAGCCCTGTGGGAAAGCCTCGTGGGAAACCTTGAGGAAAGCCACAGGTCCCTTGATCCACGCGAAGGGAAGCGTGACACTGCTGCTACAGATCGGGAGGAAAGCCCACGTGCATGCCCCCACTCGAGACGAGGACTGATTCCCCTGGGGAGACTCCAGATGTACCCCAATATCCATGTCTGCACTGGAGAGGAATCCTCAGGTTCCGGCACCGACTCCACACAAGGTCTTGGGCCCTGGCATCGATGGGAGAGGAATGCTTAGAGGCCCGAGCAACTCGCATGGGGACTGGCCTTTCCTGAGGAAACCAGTGCGGGTCCCTGAGGTCCCCGTCGTAAGTCGAGAGCACCTGCCGCAACTCGAGAAAATCCAGGAGGTTCTCCCCTCCAGGCAAGATGAGGCCCATTTCGGCTGAGGCGTCTCGAGGCTAGTCACACCTAACCTTTGGAACTTACAAAGGGTCCTTCACTCCCTTGCTGCAACTGAAGAAGTTCCCCGACATACCCGTCTCCAGTCGAGAGAAGAAGCGCGAGAGTCCCGCCCACATCCAGAGGAGCCTCGTTTCCACCTCCTAGCCTGAGTCCGAATCCCAGCTCGAGAGGAGGTATCCTTTCATGCGTGTGCGGGAAAGAATTCCCGGCATTCCCGGCATATCTCAAGAGGAGCCGCTCTCCACAGGAAAGGGGAGAGGAACTCCAGCGTCGTGCCACCATTCCCAGAGTCCTCCAGATGTCTCAGTCCATTCCAGGGAAACCTGTTTTCCTGCACTGGCCTTTGACTTTCAAGCCGAGGATCGACTCACACCAGGGTGGCACGTGGGACAGCCCTGTGGGAAAGCCTCGTGGGAAAGCGTCGTGGGAAAGCCTCATGGGAAAGCCTCGAGGGAAAGCCACAGATGCTTTGATCCACGCAAAGGGAAGTGTGACACTGCTGCTACAGCTCCGGAGGAAAGCGCACGTGCATGACCCCACTGGAGACGAGGACTGACTCCCCTGGGGAGACTCCAGAAGTATCCCACATCCATGTCAGCACTGCAGAGGAATCCT
>NW_017217151.1:0-12727 GCF_001704415.2 Capra hircus | reverse complement strand
TCCAGGCGAGATGAGGCCCATTTCCATTGAGGCATCTCGGGGCTAATCACACCTAACCTCTAGAACTGCCAAAGGGTCCTTCACACCCTTGCTGCAACTCAAGAAGTTCCCCAACATACCCGTCTCCACTCGAGAGGAAGCACGAGAGTCCCTCCCACATGAGAGGAGCCCCGTTTCCACCTCATAGCTCGAAAGAAGGGATCCTTTCCCTGCGTGGTCGGGAAAGAATTTCCGGCATTCCCGTCGCATCTCAAGAGTAGGCGCTCTCCACAGAAAGGCGAGAGGAACTCCAGGTCGTGCCACCATTCCCAGATTCCCCAGATGTCTCAGTCCATTCCAGGGAAACTTGTTTTCCCTGCACTGCCTCGACTTTCAAGCCGAGGATCGACTCACACCACGGTGGCACGTGGACAGCCCTGTGGGAAAGCCTCGTGGAAAAGCCTCGAGGGAAAGCCTTCAGGGAAAGCCACTGATACCATGATCCAATCGCCAAGAAGCGTGACACTGCTGCTACAGCTCGGGAGGAAAGCGCACGTGCATGCCCCCACTCGAGAACGAGGGACTGACTCCCCTGGGGAGACTTCAGAAGTACCCCAAGATCCATGTCAGCAGTGTCAGGAATCCTCAGGTTCCGGCACCGAACTCCACACAAAGTCTTAGGCCCCGGCATCGACGGGAGAGGAATCCCGAGAGGCCCCGAGCAACTCTGCATGGGGACTGGCCTTTCCTGAGGCCACCAGAGCGGGTCCCTGAGGTTCCCATCGTCAAGTCCGAGAGCACCTGCCGCAACTCGAGAAAATCAGGAGGTTCTCCCCTCCAGGCGAGATGAGGCCCATTTCCACTGAGGCATCTCGACGCTAATCACACCTAACCTCTGGAACTTCCAAAGCGTCCTTCACACCCTTGCTGCAACTCAAGAAGTTCCCCGACATACCCGTCGAACACTCGAGAGGAAGTACGAGAGTCCCGCCCACATCCAGAGGAGGCCCCGTTTCCGCCTCCTAGCTCGAGAGGAGGGATCCTTTCCCTGCGTGGTAGGGGAAAGAATTTCCGGCGTTCCCGTTGCATCTCAAGAGGAGGTGCTCTCCACAGGAAAGGCGAGAGGAAGTCCAGGGTCGTGACACCATTCCCAGAGTCCCCCAGATGTCTCAGTCCATTCCAGGGAAATCCTGTTTTCCCTGCACTGCCTCGACTTTCAAGCCGAGGATCGACTCACACCACGGTGGCACGTGGGACAGCCCTGTGGGAAAGCCTCGTGGAAAAGCCTCGTGGGAAAGCCTCGAGGGAAAGCCACAGATCCCTTGATTCCACGCGAAGGGAAAGCGTGACACTGCTGCTACAGCTCGGGAGGAAAGCGCACGTGCATGCCCCCACTCGAGACGAGGACTGACTCCCCTCGGGAGACTCCAGTAGTACCCCAAGATCCATGTCAGCACTGGAGAGGAATCCTCAGGTTCCGGCACCGACTCCGTACAAGGTCTCAGACCCCGCATCAACGGGAGAGGAATCCCGAGAGGCCATCGAACAACTCGCATGGGGACTGGCCTTTCCTCAGGACACCGGAGAGGGTCCCTGAGGTCCCCGTCGTAATTCTAGAGCACCTGCCACACTCGAGAAAATCCAGGAGGTTCTCCCCTCCAGGCGAGATGAGGCCCATTTCCGCTGAGGCGTCTCGAGGCTAATCACACCTAACCTCTGGAACTTCCAAAGGTTCCTTCACACCTTAGCTGCAACTCAAGAAGTTCCCCGACACACCCGTCTCCACTCCAGAGGAAGCACGAGGGTCCCGGCCACATCCAGAGGAGCTCCGTTTCCGCCTCCAAGCTAAAGATGAGGGATCCTTCCCTGCTTCCTCGGGATAGAATTCCCGACGTTTCCGACGCTTCTCAAGAGGAGGCCCACTGCACAGGAAAGGCGAGAAGAACTCATGGGTCGTGCCACCATTCCAAGAGTCCCCCAGATATCTCAGTCCATTCCAGAGGATCCTGTTTTCCCTGCACTGCTTCGACTTTCACGCCGAGGATCGACTCACACCACGGTGGCACGTGGGAGGGCCCTGTGGGAAAGCCTCGTGGGAAAGCCTTGAGGGAAAGCCACAGATCCCTTGATCCACGCGAAGGGAAGCGTGACACTGCTGCTACAGCACGGGAGGAAAGCGCACGTGCATGCCCCCACTCGAGACGAGGACTGACTCCCCTTGGGAGACTCCAGAAGTACCCCAACATGCATGTCAGCCTTGGAGAGGAATCCTCAGATTCCGGCCCCGACTCCACACAAGGTCTTAGGCCCTGGCATCGACGGGAGTGGAATAGCGACAGGCCCTCTAGCAACTCGCATGGGGACTGGCCTTTCCTGAGGTCACCAGAGCGGGTCCCTGAGGTCCCCGTCGTAAGTCGAGAGCACCTGCCGCAACTCGGTAAAATCCAGGCGGTTCTCCCCTCCAGGCGAGATGAGGCCCGTTTCCCCTGAGGTGTCTCGAGGCTAATCACACGTGACCTCTGGAACTTCCAAAGAGTCTTTCACAGTCATGCTGCAACTCAAGAAGTTCCCCGACATACCCGTCTCCACTCAAGAGGAAGCACGAGTGTCCCGGCCACATCCAGAGGAGCTCCGTTTCCGGCTCGTAGCTCGAGATGAGCGATCCTTTCCCTGATTGGTCGGGAAAGAATTCCCGGCATTCCCATCGCATCTCAAGAGGAGGCGCTCTCCAAAGGAAAGGGGAGAGGAACTGCAGGGTCGTGCCACCATTCCGAGACTCACCCAGATGTCTCAGTCCATTCCACAGGAACCTGTTTTCCCTGCACTGCCTTGGCCTTCATGCCGAGGATCGACTCACACCACCGTCACACGTGGGACAGCCCTGTGGGAAAGCCTAGTGGGAAAGACTCGAGGGAAAGCCACAGATCCCTTGGTCCAGGCATGGGGAAGCGTGACACTGCTGCTACAGCATGGGAGGAAAGGGCACGCTCATGCCCCCACTCGAGACGAGGCCTGACTCCCTTGTGGAGACTCGAGAAGTACCACAAAATCCATGTCAGCACTGGAGAGGAATCCTCAGCTTCCGGCCCCGACTCCACACAAGGTCTTAGGCCCCGGCATCGACGGGAGAGGAATCACGAGAGGCCCCCTAGCAACACGCATGATGACTGGCGTTTCCTGCGGCCGCCAGAGCGGGTCCCTGAAGTCCCCGTCGTAACTCGAGAGCACCTGCTGAAACTCGGGAATATCCAGGAGCCTCTCCATTCCAGGCGACATGAGGCCCATTTCTGCTGAGGCATCTCGAGACTAACCACACCTAACCTCTGGAACTTCCAAAGGGTCCTTCACACCCTTGCTGCAACTCAAGAAGTTCCCCGACATACCCGTTCCTCTTCACATTCAGCCATAATGGTGGTGTCATCTGCATATCTAAGTTTATTGATATTTCTACCGGCAATCTTGATTCCAGCTCATGTATCTTCCATCCCAGCATTTTTCATGATGTACTCTGCATAGAAGTTAAATAAACAGGGTGACAATATACAGCCTTTGCATACTCCTTTTCCTTTTTGGAACCAGTCTGTTGTTCCATGTCCTACTCTAACTGTTGCTTCCTGACCTTCATCCAGATTTCTCAAGAGGCAGGTTAGGTGGTCTGGTATTCCCATCTCTTTCAGAATTGTGGCTAAAACAACAGTATAAGGACCTTTCCGATGTCAGGCCAAGGAATTGTGTTTCCAGTCATTGAGCCACACCTGATCACTGAGCACAAATTCATGAATCTGTTCCTCAAGGGGGAATGATATTCTTTTTTATACAAACTTAGTTACCTGATTTATTACCTTACCTAATTGTTCCATCTGCTGTGAAATCCCACCCCCTTACTTGTGGCAAATCTGCTAACACCTGCCTCACTGTGGGAGGGGGTCTCCCATAGAAAATTTCATAAGGACAACAACTATGGGAACGTGCAGTTACCCGTAATATGAGTAAGTCTGCCGGAAGCAAGCCCATCCATGTACAGTCAGTCTCTATGATCCATTTTGAAAGTGTCTCTTCAAGAGTTTGGTTGTTTCTTTCCACCATTCCAGAACACTGGGGCCTATATGCTGTATGTAATTTCCACTGATATTTAGAGCTTCACATACCTGTTAATTAACGCGGCTGCAAAGACAGGGCCATTGTCGGATTCTATACTGGTTGGAAACCCAAGTCTGGGAATTATTTCTCAAATCAGCGAGCTACTTCGTTTTCTTTTTCAGATCAGGTAGGGAAGGCCTCTGCCCAACCGGAGAAGGTACCTACTATTCTAGTAAGTTATGATAACAGGTGACTGCCTTTGCTTCCCCGAAGGACACTCGCTTTCCCTGCATCCTGAGAACTCCACGTCTCAGCCAGTTGGAAAAGCGCTTCTTGGAGGTCATTATTCAGGGGCAATTTCCCCTGGAGCCCGGGGCCATAGGGAGCGGCTCCACACTCCCAGGGAAAGGCAGAGCCACAGCCACACATCTGTCCCATCCCCTTTGCTCTGTAGGAGAGCTCTAGTGAGCCTAGGTCTGTCAGGAAAATTCTTGGCTCCTATGGGGACACATTCTATGTGTGAAACTGCATCCAGGACCTAGGGGCCACAGGGCGCCTGTTTCTCTCGGGGGCAGAGGGGTGGGGGGCCTGAAGCAGTGCGGCCCAGCAACAGCTTCCACATCCATCCAATTGCTCTTTTCTTACCTCTGATAGAACTAGCTTTGTTCCAGCCTTTGGCAATTTGGAGGCAAGCGGGCCCCACTTCCTCCCCAAGGAGGCATGGGACCTAATTTGAGTGGAAAGGCCCCTCACGGAGCTGAACCCAGGAAGGCACCCAGTCATGTCTGACACATTCCTGCATCCTGCTTCTTCATGAGCAATACCGCTATAAGCTAGGAATGTCTTTCCAAGGCTCAGAAAGGACAGGGGAGATGCATGGTGCTGCCTCTGGAATTTCGGTCCTCTGAGCAGACCTGGAGGTCTCCCCTTGAAGAAGCTAACCAGTTTCTTCCAAATACAGGCTTGCAAACACACACTGGGTGGCTGCCTCTTCTTCCCTGAAGGACGATCACTTTCCCCGCATCCTGTGAACTCTGCATCCCAGCCTGCTGGAAAAGCGCTTCTTGGAGGTCATTTTTCAGGGACAATTTTCCCTGGAGCCCGGGGCTGTAGGGAGGGCCCCATGCTCGCTGTGAAAGGCAGAGTCACATCCACAGTCTGTTCTACCCCTTTTGCCCTGTGGGAGAGCTCTAGTGAGCCTAGGTCTGTCAGGAAAATTCTTGGCTCCTATGGGGACACACCCTGTGTGTTAACCTGCATATCGGACCTAGGGGCCACAGGGTGCCTGTTCCTCTCGGGGGGGACCCTGAAGTGGTGCGGACCAGCAACAGCCTGAACATCCATCCGATTGCTCTTTTCTTCCTTCTGATAGAGCTAGCTTTGCTTCTCGCTTTGGCATTTCGGAAGCCAGGGGGAGCCCCACCGCTGTTGTCCTGGGGTCTATTGGAGGTACCGGGTCTATTGGACCCCAGCATGGCACCCGACCCCCTCAGACACACTCCCGCAGCCTCCTTCCCCATGGGCAGGACTGTTCTGACCTAGGAATGTGTTCCCAAGGCTCAGAAAATGCAGGGAGACACACGGCCCTGACTCTGGAACTGAGGCCATTGGAGCAGGCCTGGAGGTCTGACGTCTGAGACGCCAAACACTTGCTGCAAGATACAGGTGTGAAAACACACTCTCTGGGGCTGCCTTTCCTTCCTCCAAGGAAGAGAGCTTTTCCAGTCTCCTCCGTGCTGAGTCATACAAGGCTGGAAAGGTCTGGCTTAGAGGGCATTTCTCAGCGGCAATGGCCCCTGAGGCCCTGCACACAGGGAGGGATCCTACCCTCCCGGGGAAGTCAAAGCAACCTCCAAACAGCTGTTCTATCATGTTTCCTCTGCAGGAGGGAGCTAGTGAGCCCAGGTCTGTCTGGAACGTTCTTGGATCCTGCGGGGAAATCATCCTGGGAGCCCACCTGGATACCAGTCGTAGGGGCTAAAATTCGCATTTTCCTTCCTTGGAGCCCTAACGCAGTACAGCCTAGCAACTGCTTGAAAATCCATCCTGTTGCTGTTTTCTTCCCTCTGACAGAGCGAGCTTTGCTCCCCATTTTGGGATTTCAGAAGCAAGGTGGTGGCCTGCAACTCCTTGCCTGGGGTCCATTGGAGGTGCAAGGTGCCCTCGACCAGGTGACCCCAGCATGACACCTGGCCCCCTCAGACACACTCCCGCAGCCTGCTTCCCCATGGGCAGGACTGCTCTCACCTAGGAATGTGTTTGCAAGGCCAGGAAACTGCAGGGAGACACAAGACCCTGATTCTGGCATTGAGTCTGTTGGAACAGGCCTGCAGGTCTTCTGTCTAACAAGCCAAACACTTGCTGCAAGATACAGGCCTGAAAACACACTCTTGGGCTGCCTTTCCTTCCTCCAAGGAAGAGAGTTTTCTCAGACTCCTGTGGGCTGAGAGCCACACAGGGCTGAAAAGCACTTGCTGGGAGATTACTTTTTCATTGGCCATGGCCCCTGAGGCCCTGTGCTCAGGGAGGGCTCCCTCCCTCCCAGGGAAAGTCAAAGGAAGCTCCAAACGGCTGTTCAATCATGTTTCTGAGAGAGTCATTGCCAAGGCAGGTTTCTAAGAAGTTCAAGGGTCCCCAAGGAGAGAGGGGTCTAGAATTCTCAAGGAGGAAGAAAGGACAAACTGTTTTCCCCTCTACATTCCTTAGGATTATATAACAATCATGCATCCTTCTTGAGGACGGTCTCTGGAAAAAACCTTCTGGCTAATCCTGTTATCTTAAAATGTCAAATTATGGGAGTAGGTCTAGTGAGTCTTTACAACCTCCAGACATTCTTTTGTTCGTTGTCATAACTTATTGGAGAGTATATAACTCCATTACCAACACTAGCAAGGGGGTACGCTTTCTGCCCCTTGTGATGTCTCTGTCAGAAGCTTTCTCTATCTCCTTTATCCTTTAATAAAACTCTATTGCACAAAAGCTCTGAGCAATCAAGCCTCGTCTTGGGCCCTGGATTGAATTCTTCTCCTCCATAAGCCAAGAATCCCAGCATCTTTTCGTGGTTCAGCAACAATATTTCATTTCCTCTGCAGGAGAGAGCTAGTGAGCTTAGGTCTGTCTGGAACATTCTTGGATCCTGTGGGGAAAATATCCTGTGCACACATCTGGATACTGGGCCTAGAGGCCAAAATTTGCATTTCTTTCCCGGGGAGCCCTAACGTGGTGTGACTTAGCAACTGCTTGAAAATCCATCCCATTGCTGTTTTCCTCCTTCTGACAGAGCTAGCTTTGTTCCCTGCTTTGGGATATCTCAACCGAAGGGCCGGTCCATAGCTACTCGCCTGGGGCCCATTGGATGTGCAAGGTGCCCTCGACTAGGTGACCCTAGCATGGCACTCAGCCCGCTCAGACACACTCCCGAGGCTTCTTTCTCATGGGAAGCACTGCTCCAACCTAGGAATGTGTCTGCAATGCTTGGAAAGTGCAGTGAGACACACAGCCCTGACTCTGCAATTGAGGCCCTCAGAGCAAGCCTGCAGCTCTGATGTCTGAGAAGCAAAACACTTGCTGCAAAGAGAGGCCTGAAAACACACTCTCTGTGGATGACTTTCCTTCCTCTAAGGAAGATAGTTTTCCCAGTCTCCTGCTTCCTGAATGTCACACAGCTGGAATGCGCTTGCTTGGAGGTCGTGATTCAGTGGCAATGACCCCTGAGGCCCTTTGCCCAGGGAGGGCTCCCACACTCACAGGCAAATCAAAGCAACTTCCAAGTGAGTCAGCTCTTCACATCAAATGGCCAAAGTATTGGAGTTTCAGGTTCAGTATTAGTCCTTCCAATGTATATTCAGACCTGATTTCCTTTAGGATGGAGTGGTTGCGTCTCCTTGTAGTCTAAGCGACCTACAAGCATCTTCTCCAACACCACAGTTCAAAAGCATCCAATTTTCAGCTGTCACTTTCTTTATAGTACATCTTTCATATCCATCCATGACATATGGAAAAACCATAGCCTTGACTGGATGGATCTTTGTTGGCAAAGCAACGTCTCGGCTTTTTAATATGCTGTCTAGTTTGGTCATCACTTTTCTTCCAAGTCATAAATATGTTTTAAGTTCATGGAGGCAGCCATCACCTGCAGTGATTTCCAAGCCCCCCAAAATAGTCTGCTGCTGTTTCCAATGTTTTCCCATCTATTTGCCATGAAGTGATGAGACTGGATGCAATGATTTTAGTTTTCTGAATGCTGAGCTTTAAGCTAACTTTTTCACTCTCCTCTTTCACTTTCATCAGGAGACTCT
The DNA here is from genome assembly GCF_001704415.2 of Capra hircus. Classification (NCBI taxonomy): domain Eukaryota; kingdom Metazoa; phylum Chordata; class Mammalia; order Artiodactyla; family Bovidae; genus Capra; species Capra hircus. Next base: position 4,370 of record NW_017217151.1, on the reverse strand, counting down.
TTAGTTCTTATACACTTTCTGCCATAAGGGTGGTGTCGTCTGCATATCTGAGATTCTTGATATTTCTCCCAGCAATCTGGATTCCAGCGTGTGCTTCCTCCAGCCCAGTGTTTCTCATGATGTACTCTGCGTATAAGTTAAATAAGCAGGGTGACAATATACAGCCTTGACATATTCCTTTTCCTATTTAGAACCAGTCTGTTGTTCCATGTCCAGTTCGAACTGTTTCTTCCTGACCTGCATACAGGTTTCTCAAGAGACAGGTCAGGTGGTCTGGTATTCCCATCTCTTTCAGAATTTTTCCCAGTTTATTGTGATCCACACAGTCAAAGGCTTTGGCATAGTCAATAAAGCAGAAATAGATGTCTTTTTTTCTGGAACTCTCTTGCTTTTTCAATGATCCAGTGGATGTTGGCAGTTTGATCTCTGGTTTCTCTGCATTTTTTTAAATCCCTCTTGAACATTTGGAAGTTCACAGTTCATGTGAACTTGGAGAATTTTGAGCATTACTTTACTAGTGTGTGAGATGAGTGCAATTGTGCAGCAGCTTGAATATTCTTTGTCATTGCCTTTCTTTGGGATTGGAATGAAAACTGACCTAATGACTAGATGTTTTCAATTGCATATGCTGAAAGAACTGGCTGTGCAGTTTTGAAGAAAAAAAAATCATTTTAACCCATTTTCTCTGAAGTGCAAGGCATATCATGGCCATCCCTGAATCATAAAGTCACCTTTTCTTTATGTAGTCATAGTTTCATGCCTAAATTATAGGCCAACTCATGCTCAAATTGACTCTGATGTCAGGGGGCAGATCAACTAATAAAAAGCTTGGATTGTCCCTCTGGAGGAAAGTGAGATCTTGGTCCCACAAGAAGAATCTGAAGGGTTAAGGGAACTTGCAAGAGTGGGGAAAGCTTAGTCCATCCTACATGTACCAAAAATCTTAAATAAGGCTTATTTACTTTACCGAAGTAAAAAAACAGATGATGAAAACAATTATAAATCAATGAAAGGTAAAGAAACTCATAGTCTGTTATCAAAAATTGCATTCTAAGAAAACTTTGTTGCTCTTAACCTAGAGAGGAGACTAAATTCCATCTGGTACCAGCTTACCAGAAGACAAACAAACAAACAAACAAATTATCAGTAAGCTTAAAAAAAGTATATTCCATATATCTTGAAGTAGCAGTATTTCTGCAAAGGCATCAGTGTGAAACCATAGAGGACATGGTTAAAACCTGATTAAATAGAAATTGACAATGTAATCTGGTCACTGCTGCGACTTGAAATGCTTTAATATGATAACTGGAATTATAACTGACAGCATTTGACCAGGACATATCAGATTTTCACGGATGTCACATAATTTCTAGGATATCTATATTAGGAACTGAAGGAATCTTTGAACCTAGGAAAGAAAACAACAGTCTCAAAGGCCCTTGCTGAATCATCTATCAGCAAGGAATGTCTTTGCAAGGATCGCAAAGTGAAGGGAAAATACACCGACCTGCCTCTGCAACTTCGGTCCTCTGAGCCAGATCTGGAGGTCTCCCTTTGTATAAGCTAACCTGTTCCTTCCAAATAGAGGTTTGCAACACAAAACAAGTGGCCGCCTATTCTTCCCCGAAGGAGGCTCTCTTTCCCCACATCCTGCGAACTCCCTTTCCCAGCCTCCTGGAAAAGCGCTTCTTGCAGTTCCTTTCAGAAAATCCTATGGACGGAGAAGCCTGGTAGGCTGCAGTCCGTGGGGTCGCTGAGGGTCGGACACGACTGAGCGACTGCACTTTCATTTTCACTTTCATGCATTGGAGAAGGCAATGGCAACCCACTTACTGTTCTTGCCTGGAGAATCCCAGGGACGGGGGAGCCTAGTGGGCTACCGTCTATGGCGTCGCACAGAGTTGAACACGACTGAAGCAACTTAACAGGCAGCAGCAGCAGCAGTTCCTTTCTTAGGGGCAGTTATCCCTGAGATTGGGACCTGGAAAGGCAGAGCCACCTCCACACACACGTCTTTTCTTGTCCCCTTTCCTCTGGAGGAGAGCTCTAGTGAGCCCTAGGTCTGTCAGGAAAATTCTTGGCTTTGACGGGATCACCACCCAGTGTGTGAACCTGCATACCCGACCTAGGGGCCACAGGGCACCTGTTTTGCTCGAGTGGGTCCTGGAGGGGTGCAGCATAGCAAGAGCTTAAAAATCCATCCAATTTGTCTTTTTTTTTTACCTCAGGAGAGAACGAGTTTGCTCCACCTCCACCCTTTGGCAGTGTGGAGGGAAGAGGGCACCACCCTCTCCCAAAGGGGACATAGGGCCTACCAGGAGAGAAAGGCCCCTTGAGGAGCTGAGCCCAGGTAGGCAGCCAGTGATGTCAAGCACACTCCCGCTGCTTGCTTCTTCATGGGCACTCCCACGATCTGCTAGGAATGTCTTTGCAAGGATCTCAAAGGGAAGGGAAGATACATGGCCCTGTCTCTGGAACTTCAGTCCTCTGAGCAGATCTGGAGGTCTTGAGTTGTATAAGCAAACCTGTTCCTTCCAAATAGAGGCTTGCAAACACACCCCGGTGGTTGCCTCTTCTTCCCCGAAGAAGTCTTTCTTTCCCCACATGCTGCGAACTCCCTGTCCCAACCTCCAAGAATAGCGCTTCTTGCCATTCCTTTCTTAGAGGCAGTTATCTCTGAGCCTGGGGCCGTAGGGAGTAGCCCCACACTCACAGGGAAAGGCAAAGACTCCTCCATACATCTCCTCTATCCCCTTTGCTCCGGAGGAGAGCTCTAGTGAGCCTAGGTCTTTCAGGAAAATTCTTGGCTTGGACAGGATCTCACCCTGTTTGTGAACCTGCATACCCAACCAGGGGCCACAGAGCACCTGTTTCAGTAAAGTGGGCCCTGAAAGGGTGCAGCCTAGCAAGAGCTTGAAAATCCATTCAATTGCTGTTTTTGTACCTCTGACAGAGCGAGCTTGGCTCCACCCTTTGGCAGTGAGGAGAAAAGAGGCATGACACCCTCCCCAAGGGGACATGGGGCCTACTTCGAGAGGAAGCTGCAACTCGAGAAAATCCAGGAGGTTCTCCCCTCCAGGCGAGATGAGGCCCATTTCCGCTGAGGCGTCTCGAGGCTAATCACAACTAACCTCTGGAACTTCGAAAGGGTCCTTCACACCCTTGCTGCAAGTCAAGAAGTTCTCCGACATACCCATCTCCACTCGAGAGGAAGGACGAGGGTCCCACCCACATCCAGCGGAGCCCCGTTTCCGCCTCGTAGCTCGAGAAGAGGGATCCTTTCCCTTCGTCGTCCGGGAAAGAATTCCCGGGCTTCCCGTCGCATCTCAAGAGGAGGCACTCTCCACAGGAAAGGCGAGAGGAACTCCAGGGCCTTGCCAGCATTCCAAGAGTCCCCAGATGTCTCCGTCCATTCCAGAAGAACCTGCTTTCCCTTCACTGCCTCGACGTTCACGCCGAGGATAGACTCACACCACCGTGACATGTGGACAGCCCTGTTCGAAAGCCTCGTGGGAAAGCCTCGATGCAAAGCGACTGATCCCTTGAACCACATGTCGGCAAGCGTGACACTGCTGCTACAGCTTGTGAGGAAATCGCAGGTGCATGCCCCCACACGAGATGAGGACTGACTCCCCTGGTGAGACTCCAGAAGTATGGAAAGATTCATGTCAGCACTGGAGAGGCATCCTCAGGGTCTGGCCCCGACTCCACACAAGGTCTTAGGCACCGGCATCGATGGGAGAGGAATCCCTATAGGGCCCATGGTAACTCGCATGGGGACTGGCCTTTCCTGAGGCCACCAGAGCGAGTCCCTGAGGTCCCCGTCGTAAACTCGAGAGCACCTACCACAACTCGGTAAAATCCAGAGGTTCTCCCCTCCAGGCGAGATGAGGCCCATTTCCGCTGAGGTGTCTCGAGGCTAATCACACCTAACCTGTGGAACTTCCAAAGGGTCCTTCACACCCTTGCTGCAACTCAAGAAGTTCCCGACAAACCCGTCTTCACTCGAGAGGAGCACGGGGTCCGCCCACATCCAGAGCCCCATTTCCGCCTCGTAGTTCGAAATGGGATCTTTCCCTGCTCATCACGGGAAAGGATTCCCGCCCGTTCCCCGCCGCATCTCAAGAGGAGGCGCTCTCAACAGGAAAGGCGAGAGGAACTCCCAGGGTCGTGCCAACATTCAAGAGTCCCCCAGATGTCTCAGTCCATTACAGGGAAACCTGTTTTCCCTGCACTGCCTCGACATTCACGCGGAGGATTGACTACACACTACAGGCACGTGGGACCCCCTGTTGGAAAGCCTCGTGGGAAAGCCTCGAGGGAAAGCACACAGATCCTTTGATCCATGCGAATGGAAGCGTTACACTGCT
>NW_017217150.1:0-12728 GCF_001704415.2 Capra hircus | reverse complement strand
AGAGGAGGGATCCTTTCCCTGCGCGTGGTCGGGAAAGAATTCCTGGCGTTTCCGTCGCATCTCAAGAGGAGGCGCTCTCCACAGGAAAGGCGAGATGAACTCCAGGGTCGTGCCACCATTCCCAGAGTCCCCAGATGTCTCATTCCATTCCAGGAAAACCTTTTTTTCCCAGCAATGCCTCGAGTTTCAAAGCCGAGGATCGACTCACACCACGGTGGCACGTGGGACAGCCCTGTGGGAAAGCCTCGTGGGAAAGCCTCGAGGGAAAGCCACAGATCCCTTGATCCACGCGTAAGGGGAAAGCGGACACTGCTGCTACAGCTCGGAAGGAAAGGCACGTGCATGCCCCCACTCGAGACGAGGACTGACTCCCCTGGGGAGACTCCAGAAGTATCCCAAGATCCATGTCAGCACTGGAGAGGAATCCTCAGGTTCCGGCACCGACTCCACACAAGGTCTTAGGCCCTGGCATCGACAGGAGAGGAATCGCCGAGAGGCCCCCGACAACTCGCATGGGGACTGGCCTTTCCTGAGGCCACCAGAGCGGGTCCCTGAGGTCCCAGTCGTAAGTCGGAGAGCACCTGCCGCAACTCGAGAAAATCCAGGAGGTTCTCCCCTCCAGGCGAGATGAGGCCATTTCCGCTGAGGCGTCTCCAGGCTAATCACACCTAACCTCTGCGAACTTTCCAAAGGGTCCTTCACACCCTTGCTGCAACTCAAGAAGTTCCCCGACATACCCGTCTCCACTCGAGTAGGAAGCACGAGAGTCCCGCCCACATCCAGAGGAGCCCAGTCTCCGCCTCCTAGCTTGAGAGGAGGGATCCTTTCCCTGGATGCTCGGGAAAGAATTCCCGACGTTCCAGGTCGCATCTCAAGGGGAGGCGCTCTCCACAGGAAAGGCGAGAGGAACTCCAGGGTAGTCCCACCGTTCCCTGAGTACCCCAGATGTCTCAGTCCATTCCAGGGAAACCTGTATTCCCTGAACTGCCTTGACTTTCAAGCCGAGGATCGACTCACACCACAGTGGCACGTGGGACAGCCCTGTGGGAAAGCCTCGTGGGAAAGCCTCGAGGGAAAGCCACAGATCCCTTTATCCACGGGTAGGGAAATGCGACACTGCTGCTACAGCTCGGAAGGAAATGCACGTGCATGCCCCCACTTGAGACGAGGACTGACTCCCCTGGGGAGACTCCAGAAGTATCCCAAGATCCATGTCAGCACTGGAGAGGAATCCTCAGGTTCTGGCACTGACTCCACACAAGGTCTTAGGCCCCAGCATCGACAGGAGAGGAAATCCGAGTAGCCCCGGAGAGGCCCCGAGCAACTCGCATGGGGACTGGCCTTTCCTGAGGCCACCAGAGCGGGTCCCTGAGGTCCCAGTCGTAAGTGGAGAGCACCTGCCGCAACTCGAGAACATCCAGGAGGTTCTCCCTTCCAGGCGAGATTAGGCCCATTTCCGCTGAGGTATTTCGAGGCTAATCACACCTTACATCTGCAACTTCCAAAGGGTCCTTCACACCCTTGCTGCAACTCAAGACGTTCCCCGACATACCCGTCTCCACTCGACCTGAAGCACGAGAATCCCGCCCACAAGCAGAGGAGCCCCGTTTCCGCCTCCTAGCTCGAGAGGAGGGATCCTTTCCCTGCGTGGTCGGGAAAGAATTCCCGGCGTTCCCGTCGCATCTTAAGAGGTGGCGCTCTCCACAGGAAAGGCGAGAGGAACTCCAGGGTCGTGCCACCATTCCCAGAGTCCCCCAGATGTCTCAGTCCATTCCAGGGAAACCTGTTTTCCCTGCACTGCCTCGACTTTCAAGCCGAGGATCGACTCACACCACGGTGGCATGTGGGACAACCTTGTGGGAAAGCCTCGTGGGAAAGCCTCGTGGGAAAGCCTCGAGGGAAAGCCACAGATCCCTTGATCCATGCGAAGGGAAGAGGAACACTGCTGCTACAGCTCGGGAGGAAAGCGCACGTGCATGCCCCACTCGAGACGAGGACTGACTCCCCTGGGGAGACTCCAGAAGTACCCCAAGATCCATGTCAGCACTGGAGAGGAATCCTCAGGTTCCTGCACCGGATCCACACAAGATCTTAGGCCCCTGCATCGACGGGAGAGGAAGCCCGAGAGGACCCGAGCAACTCGCATGGGGACTGGCCTTTCATGACGCAACCACAGCGGGTCCCTGAGGTTCCCGTCGTAAGTCGAGAGCACCTACCGCAACTCGTGAAAATCCAGGAGGTTCTCCCCTCCAGGCGAGCTGAGACCTATTTCCGCTCAGGTATCTGGAGGCTAATCACACCGTACCTCTGGATCTTCCAAAGGGTCCTTCACACCCCTGCTGCAACTCAAGAAGTTCCCCGACATACCCGTCTGCACTCGAGAAGAAGCACGAGAGTCCCGCCAACATCCAGAGGAGCCCCGATTCCAGCTCCTAGCCCGAGAGGAGGGATCCTTTCCCTGCGTGGTCGGGAAAGAATTCCCGGCGTTCCCGTCGCATCTCAAGAGGACGCGCTCTCCACCGGAAAGGCGAGAGGAACTCCAGGGTCGTGCCACAATTCCCAGAGTTCCCTGGATGTCTCAGTCCATTCCAGGGAAACCTGTTTTGCCTGTACTGCCTCGACTTTCAAGCCGAGGATCCACTCACACCACGGTGGCACGTGGGACAGCCCTGTGGGAAAGCCTCGTGGTAAAGCCTCTTGGGAAAGCCTCGATGGAAAGCCACAGATCCGTTGATCCACGCGAAGGGAAGCATGACTCTGCTGTTACAGCTCGGGAGGAAAGCGCACGTGCATGCCCCCACTTGAGTAGAGGACTGACTGCCCTGGGGAGACTCCAGAAGTACCCCAAGATCCATGTCAGTACTGGAGAGGAATCCCCAGGTTCCGGCACCGACTCCACACAAGATCTTAGGCCCCGGCATCGACAGGAGAGCAATCTCGAGAGGCCCCCGTGCAACTCGCATGGGGACTGGCCTTTCCTGAGGCCAACAGAGTGGGACCCTGAGGACCCCATCGTAAATCGAGAGCACCTGCAGCAACTCGAGAAAATCCAGGAGGTTCTCCCCTCCAGGCGACATGAGGCCCAATTCCGCTGAGGCAACAAGAGGGTAATCACACTTAAACTCTGGAACTTCCAAAGGGTCCTTCACACCCTTGCTGCAACTCAAGAAGTTCCCCGACATACCCGTCTGCACTCGAGAGGAAGGACGAGAGTCCCGCCCACACCCAGAGGAGCCCCGATTACGCCTCCTAGCTCGAGAGGAGGGATCCTTTCCCTGCGTGGACAGGGAAGAATTCCCGGAGTTCCCGTCTCATCTAAGGAGGAGGCACTCTCCACAGGAAAGGCGAGAGGAATTCCACGGTCGTGCCACCATTCCCAGAGTCCCCCAAATGTCTCAGTCCATTCCAGGGAAAACTGTTTTCCCTGCACTGCCTCGACTTTCAAGCCAAGGATCGACTCACACCACGGTGGAACGTGGGACAGCCCTGTGGCAAAGCCTCGTGGGAAAGCCTCGAGGGAAAGCCACAGATCCCTTGATCCACGCGAAGGGAAGCGTGACACTGCTGCTACAGCTCGGGAGGAAAGTACATGTGCATGCCCCCACTCGAGACGAGGACTGACTTCCCTGGGGAGACTTAAGAACTACCCCAATGATCCTTGTCAGCACTGGAGAAGAATGCTCAGCTTCCGGAACCGACTCCACACAAGATTTTAGGCCCCGGCATCGTCGGGAGAGGAATCCCGAGAGGCCCCCGAGCAACTCGCAGGGGACTGGCCTTTCCTGAGGCCACCAGAGCGGGTCCCTGAGGTCCCCGGCGTAAGTCGAGAGCACCTGCCGCAACTCGAGAAAATCCAGGAGGTTCTCCCCTCCAGTCGAGATGAGGCCCATTTCCGCTGAGGCGTGTCAAGGAAATGACACCTAACCTCTGGAACTTCCAAAGGGTCCTCACCCCCTTGCTGCAACTCAAGAAGTTCCCGGACATACCCGTCTTCACTCGAGAGGAAGCACGAGAGTCCTGCCAACATCCAGAGGAGCGCCGTTTCCGCCTCCTAGATCGAGAGGAGGGATCCTTTCCCTGCGTGGTCGGGAGAGAATTCCTGGCGTTCCCGTCGCATCTCAAGAGGAGGCACTCTCCACAGGAAAGGCGAGAGGAACTCCAGGGTTGTGCCACCATTCCCAGAGTCCCCCTGATGTCTCAGTCCATTCCAGGGAAACCTGTTTTCCCTGCAAAGCCTCGACTTTCAAGCCGAGGATCGACTCACACCACGGTGGCCCGTGGGACAGCCCTGTGGGAAAGCCTGATGGGAAAGCCAAGAGGGAAAGCCACAGATCCCTTCATCCACGCGAAATGAAGCGTGACACTGCTGCTACAGCTCGGGAGGAAAGCGCACGTGCATGCCCCCACTCGAGACGAGGACGGACTCCACTGGGGAGACTCCAGAAGTACCCCAAGATCCATGTCAACATTGGAGAGGAATCCTCAGGTTCGGCACCGACTCCACACAAGGTTTTAGACGCCGGCATCGACGGGAGTGGAATCCCGAGAGGCCCCCGAGCAACTCGCATGGGGACTGGCCTTTCCTGAGGCCAGCAGAGCGGGTCCCTGAGGTCCCCGTCGTAAGTCGAGAGCATCTGCCGCAACTCGAGAAAATCCAGGAGGTTCTCCCCTGCTGGCGATATGAGGCCCATTTCCGCTGAGGCGTCTCGAGGCTAATCACATCTAACATCTGTAACTTCCAAAGGGTCCTTCACACCCTTGCTGCAACTCAAGAAGTTCCCCGACATACCCATCTCCACTCGAGAGGAATCACGAGTCCCGCCCTCATCCAGAGGAGCCCCGTTTCCGCCTCCTAGCTAGAGAGGAGGGATCCTTGCCCTCGTGGTCGGCAAAGAATTCCCGGTATTTCCGTTGCATCTCAAGAGGAGGCACTCTCCACAGGAAAGGCGAGAGGAACTCCAGGGTCGTGCCACCATTCCCAGAGTCCCCCAGATGTCTCAGTCCATTCCAGGGAAACCTGTTTTCCCTGCACTGCCTCGACTTTCAAGCCGAGGATCGACTCACACCACGGTGGCACGTGGGACAGCCCTGTGGGAAAGCCTCCTGGGCAAGCCTCGAGGGAAAGCCAGAGATCTGTGGATCCACGCAAAGGGAAGCGTGACACTGCTGCTACAGCTCGAGAGGAAATCGCACCTGCATGCCCCAATTCGAGAGGAGGACTGACTCCCCTGGGGAGACTCCAGAAGTACCCCAAATCCATGTCAGCACTGGAGAGGAATCCTCAGGTTCTGGCACCGACTCCACACAAGGTCTTAGGTCCCGGCATCGACGGGAGAGGAATACCGAGAGGCACCCGAACAACTCGCATGGTGACTGGCCTTTCCTGAGGCCACCAGAGCGGGTCCCATAGGTCCCCGTTGTAAGTCGAGACCACCTGCCGCAACTCGAGAAAATCCAGGAGGTTCTCCCCTCCAGGCCAGATGAGGCCCATTTCCGCTGAGGCGTCTAGAGGCTAATCACACCTAACCTCTGGAACTTCCAAAGGGTCCTTCACACCCTTGCTGCAACTCAAGAAGTTCCCCGACTTACCCGTCTCCACTCGAGAGGAAGCACGAGAGTCCCGCCCACATCCAGAGGAGCCCCGGTTCCGCTTCCTAGCTCGAGAGGAGGGATCCTTTCCCTGCGTGGTCGGGAAAGAATTCCCGGCGTTCCTTTCGCATCTCAAGAGCAGGCGATCTCCAGAGGAAAAGCGAGAGGAACTCCAGGGTCGTGCCACCATTCCCAGAGTCCCCCAAATGTCTCAGTCCATTCCAGGGAAAACTGTTTTCCCTGCACTGCCTCGACTTTCAAGCCAAGGATCGACTCACACCACGGTGGAACGTGGGACAGCACTGTGGCAAAGCCTCGTGGGAAAGCCTCGAGGGAAAGCCACAGATCCCTTGATCCACGCGAAGGGAAGCGTGACACTGCTGCTACAGCTCGGGAGGAAAGCGCACATCCATGCCCCCACTCGAGACGAGGACTGACTCCACTGGGGAGACTCCAGAAGTACCCCAAGATCCATGTCAACATTGGAGAGGAATCCTCAGGTTCGGCACCGACTCCACACAAGGTTTTAGACGCCGGCATCGACGGGAGTGGAATCCCGAGAGGCCCCCGAGCAACTCGCATGGGGACTGGCCTTTCCTGAGGCCAGCAGAGCGGGTCCCTGAGGTCCCCGTCGTAAGTCGAGAGCATCTGCCGCAACTCGAGAAAATCCAGGAGGTTCTCCCCTGCTGGCGATATGAGGCCCATTTCCGCTGAGGCGTCTCGAGGCTAATCACATCTAACACCTGTAACTTCCAAAGGGTCCTTCACACCCTTGCTGCAACTCAAGAAGTTCCACGACATACCCGTCTCCACTCGAGAGGAATCACGAGTCCCGCCCTCATCCAGAGGAGCCCCGTTTCCGCCTCCTAGCTAGAGAGGAGGGATCCTTGCCCTCGTGGTCGGCAAAGAATTCCCGGCATTTCCGTTGCATCTCAAGAGGAGGCGCTCTCCACAGGAAAGGCGAGATGAACTCCAGGGTCGTGCCACCATTCCCAGAGTCCCCCAGATGTCTCAGTCCATTCCAGGGAAACCTGTTTTCCCTGCACTGCCTCGACTTTCAAGCCGAGGATCGACTCACACCACGGTGGCACGTGGGACAGCCCTGTGGGAAAGCCTCCTGGGCAAGCCTCGAGGGAAAGCCAGAGATCTGTGGATCCACGAAAAGGGAAGCGTGACACTGCTGCTACAGCTCGAGAGGAAATCGCACCTGCATGCCCCAATTCGAGAGGAGGACTGACTCCCCTGGGGAGACTCCAGAAGTACCCCAAATCCATGTCAGCACTGGAGAGGAATCCTCAGGTTCTGGCACCGACTCCACACAAGGTCTTAGGATCCCGGCATCGACGGGAGAGGAATACCGAGAGGCACCCGAACAACTCGCATGGTGACTGGCCTTTCCTGAGGCCACCAGAGCGGGTCCCATAGGTCCCCGTTGTAAGTCGAGACCACCTGCCGCAACTCGAGAAAATCCAGGAGGTTCTCCCCTCCAGGCCAGATGAGGCCCATTTCCGCTGAGGCATCTCGAGGTAAATCACACCTAACCTCTGGAACTTCCTAAGGGTCCATCACACCCTTGCTGCAACTAAAGAAGTTCCCCGACATACCCGTCTCCACACGAGAGGAAGCACGAGAGTCCCGCCCACATCCAGAGGTGCCCCGTTTCTGCCTCTTTGCTTGAGAGGAGGGATCCTTTCCCTGCATGGTCGGGAAAGAATTCCCGGCGTTCCCGTTGCATCTCCAGTGGAGGCGCTCACCACAGGAAAGGCGAGAGGAACTCCAGGGTCGTGCCACCATTCCCAGAGTCCCCCAGATATCTCAGTCCATTCCAGGGATACCTGTTTTCCTGCACTGCCTCGACTTTCAAGCCGAAGATCGACTCACACCACGGTGGCTCGTGGGACATCCCTGTGGGAAAGCCTTGTGGGAAACCTCGTGGGAAAGCCTCGAGGGAAAGCCACAGATCCCTTTATCCAAGGGAAGGGAAGCGTGACACTGCTGCTACAGCTCGGGAGGAAAGCGCAAGTGCAAGCCCCCAATCGAGACGAGGACTGACTCCCCTGGGGAGACTCCAGCAATACTCCAAGATCCATGTCAGCACTGGAGAGGAATCCTCAGGTTCCTTCACCGACTCGACACAAGGTCTTAGGCCCTGGCATCGACAAGAGAGGAATCCCGAGATGCCCCCGACCAACTCGCTGGGGACTGGCCTTTCCTGAGGCCACCAGAGCGGGTCCCTGAGGTCCGCGTCATAAGTCGAGAGCACCTGCCGCAACTCGAGAAAATCCAGGAGGTTCTCCCCTCCAGGCGACATGAGGACCATTTCCCCTGAAGCGTCTCAAGGATAATCACACCTAACCTCTGGAACTTCCAAAGGGTCCTTCACACCCTTGCTGCAACTCAAGAAGTTCCCGGACATACCCGTCTCCACTCGAGAGGAGTCACGAGAGTCCCGCCCACATCCAGAGGAGCCGCGTTTCCGCCTCCTTGCTCGAGAGGAGAGATCCTTTCCCTGCGTGGTCGGGAAAGAATGCCCGGCGTTCCCGTCGCATCTCAAGAGGAGGCGCTCTCCACAGGAAAGGCGAGAGGAACTCCAGGGTCATGCCACCATTCCCAGAGTCCCCCAGATGTCTCAGTCCATTCCAGGGAAACCTGTTTTCCCTGCACTGCCTCGACTTTCAAGCCGAGGATCGACTCACACCATGGTGGCACGTGGGACAACCCTGTGGGAAAGCCTCGTGGGAAAGCCTCGTGGGAAAGCCTCGAGGGAAAGCCACAGATCCCTTGATCCTCGCAAAGGGAAGCGTGAACTGCTGCTACAGCTCGGGAGGAAAGCGCACGTGCATGCCCCCACTCGAGACGAGGACTGACTCCCCTGGGGAGACTCCAGAAGTACCCCAAGATCCATGTCAGCACTGGAGAGAAATCCTCAGGTTCCGGAACCGACTCCACACAAGGCCTTGGCCCCGGCACCGACGGGAGAGGAATCCCGAGAGGTCCCGTACAACTTGCATGGGGACTGGCCTTTCCTGAGGCCACCAGAGCGGGTCCCTGAGGGCCCCGTCGTGGGTCGAGAGCACCTGCCGCAACTTGAGAAAATCCAGGAGGTTCTCCCTTCCAGGCGAGATGAGGACCATTTCCACTGAGGTGTCTCAAGGCTAATCACACCTAACCTCTGGACCTTACAAAGGGTCCTTCACACCCTTGCTGCAACTCAAGAAGATCCCAAACATACCCGTCTCCCCTCGAGAGGAAGCATGAGAGTCCCGCCCACATTCAGAGGAGCCCCGATTCCCCCTCCTAGCTCGAGAGGAGGGATCCTTTCCCTGTTTGTTCGGGAAAGAATGCCCGGCATTCCCGTCGCAACTCAAGAGGAGGCGCTCAACACAGGAAAGGCGAGGGGAACTCCAGGGTCGTGCCACCATTCCCAGAGTCCCCCAGATGTCTCAGTCCATTCCAGGGAAACCTGTTTTCCCTGCACTGCCTCCACTTTCAAGCCGAGGATCGACTCACACCACGGTGGCACGTGGGACAGCCCTGTGGGAAAGCCTCGTGGGAAAGCATCGCGGGAAAGCCTTGAGGGAAAGCCACAGATCCCTTGATCCTCGCGAAGGGAAGCGTGACACTGCTGCTACAGCTCGGGAGGAAAGCTCACTTGCATGTCCCCACTCAAGACGACGACTAACTCCCCTGGGGAGACTCCAGAAGTACCCCAAGATCCATGTCAGCACTGGAGAGGAATGCTCAGGTTCCGGCACCGACTCCACACAAGTTCTTAGGCACCGGCATAGACGGGAGAGGAATCCTGAGAGGCCCCCGAGCAACTCGCATGGGGACTGGCCTTTCCTGAGGCCACTAGAGCGGGTCCCTGAGGTCCACGTCTTAAGTCAAGAGCACCTGCTGCAACTCGAGAAAATCCAGGAGGTTCTCCCCTTCAAGCGAGATGAGGCCCATTTTCGCTGAGGTGTCTCGAGGCTAATCACACCTAACCTCTGGAACTTCCAAAGGGTCCTTCACAACCTTGCTGCAACTCAAGAAGTTCCCCGACATACCCATCTCCACTCGAGAGGAAGCACGAGAGTCCCGGCCACATCCAGAGGAGCCCCGTTTCTGCCTCCTAGCTCGAGAGGAGGGATCCTTTCCCTGCCTGGTCGGGAAAGAATTCCCGGCGTTCCCGTCGCATCTGAAGAGGAGGGGCTCTCCACAGGAAAGGCGAGAGGAACTCCAAGGTCGTGCCACCATCCCCAGAGACAATCAGATGTCTCAGTCCCTTCCAGGGAAACCTATTTTCCCTGCACTGCCTCGACTTTCAAGCCGGGGATCGACTCACATGAAGGGGGCACCTGGGACAGCCCTGTGGGAAAGCCTCGTGGGAAAGCCTCGAGGGAAAGCCACAGATCCCTTGATCCACGCGAAGTGAAGGGTGACACTGCTGCTACAGATCGGGAGGAAATCGCACGTGCATGCCCCGACTCGAGACGAGGACTGACTCCCAGGGGAGACTCCAGAAGTTTCCCAAGATCCATGTCAGCACTGGAGAGGAATCCTCAGGTTCCGGCACCGACTCCACACAAGGTCTTAGGCCCCGGCATCGACGGGAGAGGAATCCCGAGAGGCCCCCGAACAAATCGCATGGGGACTGGCCTTTCCTGAAGCCACCAGAGCGGGTCCCTGTTGTCCCCATCATAAGTCGAGAGCACCTGCCCCAAGTCGAGAAAATCCAGGAGGTTCTCCCCTCCACGCGAGATGAGGCCCATTTCCGCTGAGGAGTCTCGAGGCTAATCACACCTAACATCTGGAAATTCCAAAGGTCCTTCACACACTTGCTGCAACTCAAGAAGATGCCCAACATACCCGTCTCCACTCGAGAGGAAGCACGATAATCCCACCCACATCCAGAGGAGCCCCGTTTCCGTTTCCTAGCTCGAGAGGAGGTATCGTTTCCCTGCGTGGTCGGGAAGGAATTCCCGGCGTTCCCGTCGCATCTCAAGAGAAGGCGCTCTCCACAGGAAAGGCGAGAGGAACTCCAGGGTCGTGCCACCATTCCCAGATTCCCCCAGATGTCTCAGTCCATTCCAGGGAAACCTGTTTTCCCTGCACTGCCTCGACTTTCAAGCTGAGGATCGATTCACACCACGGTGGCACGTGGGACAGCCCTGCGGGAAAGCCTCGTGGGAAAGCCTCGAGGGAAAGCCACAGATCCCTTGATCCTCGCGAAGGGAAGCGTGAACTGCTGCTACAGCTCGGGAGGAAAGCGCACGTGCATGCCCCCACTCGAGACGAGGACTGACTCCCCTGGGGAGACTCCAGAAGTACCCCAAGATCCATGTCAGCACTGGAGAGGCATCCTCAGGTTCCGGCACTTACTCCACACAAGGTCTTAGTCCCCAGCATCGACGGAAGAGGAAACCCGAGAGGCCCCTGTGAGGCCCCGAGCAACTCGCATGGGGACTTGCCTTTCCTGAGGCCACCAGAGCGGCTCCCTGAGGTTCCCGACGTTATTAGAGAGCACGTGCCAGCAACTCGAGAAAATCCAGGAGGTTCTCCCCTCCAGGCGAGATGAGGCCCATTTCCGCAGAGGCGTTTCGAGGCTAATCACATCTCATATCTGGAATTTCCAAAGGGTCCTTCACACCCTTGCTGCAACTCAAGAAGTTCCCCGACATACCCGTCTCCACTCGAGAAGAAGCACGAGAGTTCCACCCACATCTAGAGGAGCCCCGTTTCCGCCTCCTAGCTTGAGAGGAGGGATCCTTTCCCTGCGTGGTCGGGATACAATTCCCGGCGTTCCCTTCGCATCTCAAGAGGAGGCACTCTCCACAGGAAAGGCGAGAGGAACTCCAGGGTAGTGCCACCATTCCCAGAGACAACCAGATGTCTCCGAACATTCCAGGGAAACTTATTTTCCCTGCACTGCCTCGACTTTCAAGCCGAGGATCGACTCACACCACGGTTGGCATGTGGGACAGCCCTGTGGGAAAGCCTCGTGGGAAAGCCTCCTTGGAAAGCCCCTGATCCCTTGTTTTACGCGAAGGGAAGCGCAACACTGCTGCTAACGCTCGGGAGGAAAGCGCACGTGCATGCCCCCATTCAAGACGAGGACTGACTCCCCTGGGGAGACTCCAGAAGTACCCCAAGATCCATGTCAGCACTGGAGAGGAATCCTCAGGTTCCGACACTGACTCCACACAAGGTCTTACCCCCAGCATCGACGGGAGAGGAATCCCGAGAGGCCCCCGAGCAACTCGCATGGGAACTGGCCTTTACTGAGGCCTCCAGAGCGGGTCCCAGGGGTCCCCGTCGTAAGTCGAGAGCACCTGCCGCAACTCGAGAAAATCCAAAAGGTTCTCCCCTCCAGGCGAGATGAGGCCCATTTCCGCTGAGGCGTCTCGAGGCTATTCACACCTAACCTCTGGAACTTCCCAAGGGTCCTTCACACCCTTGCTGCAACTCAAGAGATTCCCGACATATCCGTCTCCACTCGAGAGGAAGCACGAGAATCCCGCTCACATCCAGAGGAACCCGTTTCCGCCTCCTAGCTCGAGAGGAGGGATCCTTTCCTGCGTGGTCGGGGAAAGAATTCCGGCATTCCCGTCGCATCTCAAGAGGAGGCAGCTCTCCACAGGAAAGGCAGAGAAGTACTCCAGGGTCGTCCACCATTCCCAGAGTCCCGCCAGAGTGTCCTCAGTCCATTCCAGGGAATACTTTTTTCCCTGCCACTGCCTCGACTATTCAAACCGAGGATCGAGCTCACACCACGGTGGCACGTGGGAGAGCTCTGTGTGAAAAGCCTCTTGGGAAAGCCTCCTGGGAAAGCCTCGAGGGAAAGCCACAGATCCTTGAGCACGCGAAGGGAAGCGTGACACTGCTGCTACAGCTCGAGAGTAAAGCGCGCAGTGCATGCCCCCACTCGAGACGAGGACTGACTCCCCTGGGGAGACTCCAGAAAGTACCCAAGATCCATGTCAGCACTGGAGAGGAATCCTCAGGTTCCAGCACCGACTCCACACAAGGTCTTAGACCCCGGCATCGATGGAAGAGGAATCCCGAAGGAGCCCCGAGCAACTCGCATGGGGAATGGTCTTTTCCTGGAGGCACCAGAGCGGGTCCCTGAGGTCCCCGTCGTAAGTCCAGAGCACGTG
>NW_017217149.1:0-12729 GCF_001704415.2 Capra hircus | reverse complement strand
TCGACGCAGTGAAAGGATCGCTCCTCTCGAGCTAGGAGGCGAAACAGGGGCTCCTCTGGATGTGGGCGGAACTCTCGAGCTTACTCTCGAGTGCAGACGGGTATGTTGGGGAACTTCTTGAGTTGCAGCAAGGCTGTGAAGGACCCTTTGGAAGTTCCAGAGGTTAGGTGTGATTAGCCTCGAGATGCCTAAGCGCAAATGGGCCTCATCTCGCCTGGAGGGGAGAACCTCCTGGATTTTCTCGATTTGCGGCAGGTGCTCTCGACTTACGACCGGAACCAAGGACCCGCTCTGGTGCCTCAGGAAAGGCCAGTCCCCATGCTTGTTGCTCGGCGGCCTCTCAGGATTCCTCTCCCGTCGATGCGGGGGCTAAAGATCTTGTTGGACTCGGTGCCGGAACCTGACGATTCCTCTCGAGTGCTGACATGGATCTTGGGGTACTTTTGGAGTCTCCCCAGGAGAGTCAGTCCTCGTCTCGAGTGGGGGCATGCACGTGTGCTTTCCTCCCGAGCTGTAGCTGCAGTGTAGCGCTGCCCTTCGCGTGGATCAAGGATCTGTGGCTTTCCCTCGAGGCTTTCCAAAAGGGCTGTCCCACGTGACACCCGTGGTGTGATGGATCCTCGTCCTGACAATCGAGGCAGTGTAGGGAAACAGGTTTCCCTGGAAAAGACTGAGACATCTGGGGACTCTGGGAATGGTGGCACGACCCTGGAGTTCCTCTCGCCTTTCCCGTGGAGAGCGCCTCCTCTTGAGATGCGACGGGAATGCCGGGAATTCTTTCCTGACCACGCAGGGAAAGGATCCTCCTCTTGAGTAGGAGGCGGAAACCGGGCTCCTCTGGATGTGGGCGGGACTCTCGTGCTTCCTCTCGAGAGGAGACGGGTATGTTTGGGAACTTCATGAGATGCAGCAATTGTGTGAAGGACCCTTTGGAAGTTCCAGGGTTAGGTGTGATTAGCCTCGAGAGGCCTAAGTGGAAATGGGCCTCATCTCGCCTGGAAGGGAGAATCTCCTGGATTTCCTCGAGATGCGGCAGGTGCTCTCTACTTTAGACGGGCACCTCAGGGACTGGCTCTTGTGTATTTAGGAAAGGCGAGTCCCATGCGAGTTCTTCGGGGGCCTCTCGGGATTACTCTCCGTGGATGCCGGGGCCTAAGACCTTGTGTGAAGTCGGTGCCAGAACCTGAGGATTCCTCTCCAGTGCTGTAACGGATCTTGGGGTACTTTTGGAGTCTCCCCAGGGAGTCAGTCCTCGTCTCGGGTGTGGCATGCACGTGCGTTTTCCTCCCGAGCTGTAGCAGCAGGGTCACGCTTCCCTTCTCGTGGATCAAGGGATCTGTGGCTTTCCCTCGAGGCTATCCCAGGAGGCTTTCCGATGAGGCTTTCCCACAGGGCTGTCCCACGTGCCACCGTGGTGTGAGTCGATCCTCGGCTTGAAAGTCGAGGCAGTGCAGGGAAAACAGGTTTCCCTGGAATGGACTGAGACATCAGGGGCGACTCTGGAATGGTGGCACGACCCTGGAGTTCCTCTCGCCTTTCCTGTGGAGAGCGCCTCCTCTTGAGATGCGACGGGAACGCGGGAATTCTTTCCCCACCACGCAGGGAAAGGATCCCTCCTCTCGAACTAGGAGGCGGCAAAGGGGCTCCTCTGAATGCGGGCGGGACTCTCGTGCTTCCTCTCGAGTGGAGATGGGTATGTCGGGGAACTTCTTGAGTTGCAGCAAGGGTGTGAAGGACCTTTGGAAGTTCCAGGGGTTAGGTGTGATTAGCCTCAGACGCCTCATCGGAAATGGGCCTCATCTCGCCTGGAGGGGAGAACCTCCTGGATTTTTCTCGGGTCGCGGCAGGTGCTCTCGACTTACGACGGGGACCTCAGGGACACGCTCTGTTGGCCTCAGGAAAGGCCAGTCCCCATGCGAGTTGCTCGGGGGCACTCGGGGATTCCTCTCCCGTCGATGCCGGGGCCTAAGACCTTGTGTGGAGTCGGGCCAGAACCTGAGGATCCTCTCCAGTGCTGACATGGATCTTGGGGTACTTCTGGAGTCTCCCCAGGGGAGTCAGTCCTCCTCTCGAGTGGGGACATGCACGTGCGCTTTCCTCCCGAGCTGTAGCAGCAGGGTCACACTTCCCTTCGCGTGGATCAAGGGGATCTGCGGCTTTCCCTCGAGGCTTTCCCACGAGGCTTTCCCACGAGGCTTTCCCACAGGGCTGTCCCACGTGCCACCGTTGTGTGAGTGGATCCTCGGCTTCAAAGTCGAGGCAGTGCAGGGAAAACAGGATTCCCTGCAATGGACTGAGACATCTGGGGGACTCTGGGAATGGTGGCACGACCCTGCAGTTCCTCTCGCCTTTCCTGTGTAGAGCGCCTCCTCTTGAGATAGCCCAGGAATTCTTTCCCGACCACGCAGGGATAGGATCCCTCCTCTCGAGCTAGGAGGCAGAAACGGGGCTCCTCTGGATGTTGGCGGGACTCTACTGCTTCCTCTCGAGTGGAGACGGGCATGTCGGGGAACTTCTTGAGTTGCAGCAACTGTGTGAAGGACCCTTTGGAAGTTCCAGAGGTTAGGTGTGATTAGCCACGAGACGCCTCAGCTGAATTGGGCCTCATCTCTCCTGGAGGGGAAAACCTCCTAAATTCTCTCGAGTTGTGGCAGGTGCTCGCGACTTATGACGGGGACCTCAGGGAACGGCTCTGGTGGCCTCAGGAAAGGCCAGTCCCCATGCGCGATGCTCGGGGGCATCTTGGGATTCCTCTCCCGTCGATGCAGGGGCCTAAGACCTTGTGTGGAGTCGGTGTAGGAACCTGAGGATTCCTCTCCAGTGCTGACATGGATCTTGGTGTACTTCTGGAGTTTCCCCAGAGTAGTCAGTCCTCGTCTCGAGTGGGGGCATGCACGTGCGTTTCCTCCCTAGCTGTAGCAGCAGGGTCGCGCTTCCCTTCGCGTGGATCAAGGGATCTGTGGCTTTCCCTCGAGGCTTTCCCACGAGGCTTTCCCAAGAGTCTTTCCCACAGGGCTGTCCCACGTGCCACCGTGGTGTGAGTGGATCCTCGGCTTCAAAGTCGAGGCAGTGCAGGGAAAACAGGTTTCCCTTGAATGTACTGAGACATCTGGGGGACTCTAAAAACGGTGGCAGGACGCTGGAGTTCCTCTCGCCTTTCCTGTGGAGAGCGCCTCCTCTTGAGATGCGACGGGAACGCGGGAATTCTTTCCCCACCACGCAGGGAAAGGATCCCTTCTCTCGAGGTAGGAGGCGGAAACGGGGATCCTCTGGATGTGGGCGGGACTCTCGTGCTTCCTCTCGAGTGGAGACGGGTAAGTCGGGAACTTCTTGAGTTGCAGCAAGGGTGTGAAGGACCCTTTGGAAGTTCCAGAGGTTAGGTGTGACTAGCCTCGAGAAGCCTCAGCGGAAAAGGACCTCATCTCGCCTGGAGGGGAGAACTTATTGAATTTTCTCGAATTGCAGCAAGTGCTCTCGACTTACGACGGGGACCTCAGGGACCCGCTCTGGTGGCCTCAGGAAAGGCCAGTCCCCATGCGAGTTGCTCGCGGGCCTCTCGGGATTCCTCCCGTCGATGCCGGGGCCTCAGACCTTGTGTGGAGTCGGTGCCGGAACCTGAGTATTCCTCTCCAGTGCTGACATGGGTCTTGGGGTACTTCTGGAGTCTCCCCAGGGGAGTCAGTCCTCGTCTCGAGTGGGGGCATGCACGTGCGCTTTACTCCCGAGCTGTGGCAGCAGTGTCGCCCTTCCCTTCGCGTGGATAAAGGGATCTGTGGCTTTCCCTCGAGGCTTTCCACGAGGCTTTCTCACGAGGCTTTCCCCCAGGGCTGTCCACGTGCCACCGTGGTGGGAGTCGATCCTCGGCTTTAAAGTCGAGGCAGTGCAGGGAAAACAGTTTTACCTTGAATGGACTGAGACATCTGAGGAACGCTGGGAATGGTGGCACGACCCTGGAGTTCTCTCGCCTTTCCTGTGGAGAGCGACTGCTCTTGAGTTGCGACGGGAATGCCGGGAATTCTTTCCCGACCACGCAGGGAAAGGATCCCTCCTCTCGAGCTAGGAGGAGGAAACGGGGCTCCTCTGGATGTGGCCGGGACTCACGTGCTTCCTGTCGAGTGGAGACGGGTATGTCGGGGAACTTCTTGAGTTGCAGCAAGGGTGTGAAGGACCCTTTGGAAGTTTCCGGGGTTAGGTGTGATTAGCCTCAAGACGCCTCATCGGAAATGGGCCTCTTCTCGCCTGGAGGGGAGAACCTCCTGGTTTTTCTCGGGTTGCGGCAGGTGCTCTCGACTTTACGACGGGGACCTCAGGGACCCGCTCTGGTGGCCTCAGGAAAGGCCAGTCGCCATGCGAGTTGCTCAGGGGGCAACTCGGGATTCCTCTCCCGTCGATGCCGGGGCCTAAGACCTTGTGTGGAGTCGGGGCCAGAACCTGAGGATTGCCTCTCCAGTGCTAACATGGATCTTGGGGTACTTCTGGAGTCTCCCCAGGGGAGTCAGTTTCGTCTCGAGTGGGGGCATGCACGTGCGCTTTCCTCCCATGCTGTAATAGCAGTGTCACGCTTCCAAAGGCGTTGATCAAGGGATCTGTGGCTTTCGCTTGAGGCTTTCCCTCGAGGATTTCCCACGAGGCTTTCCCACAGGGCTGTCCCACGTGCCACCGTGGTGTGAGTCGATCCTCGGCTTGAACGTCGAGGCAGTGCAGGGAAAACAGGTTTCCCTGGCAATGGACTGAGACATCTGGGGGACTCTGGGAATGGTGGCACGACCCTGGAGTTCCTCTCGCCTTTCCTGTGGAGAGCGCCTCCTCTTGAGACGAGACGGGAACGCCGGGAATTCTTTCCCGACCACGCAGGGAAAGGATCCCTCCTCTTGAGCTAGGAGGCGGAAACGGGGCTCCTCTGGATGTGGGTGGGACTCTCGTGCTTCCTCTGGAGTGGAGACGGGTATGTCGGGGAACTTCTTGAGTTGCAGCAAGGGTGTGAAGGACCCTTTGGAATTTCCAGAGGTTAGGTGTGATTAGACTCGAGACGCCTCAGGGGAAAAGGGTTTAATCTTGCCTGGAGGGGAGAACCTCCTGGATTTTCTCGAGTTGTGGCAGGTGCTCTCGACTTACGACGGGAACCTCAGGGACCCGCTCTGGTGGACTCAGGAAACTCCAGTCCCCTTGCGAGTTGTTCGGGGGCCTCTCAGGATTCCTCTCCCGTCAATGCCGGGGCTTAAGACCTTGTGTGGAGTCCGTCCCAGAACCTGAGGATTCCTCTCCAGTGCTGACATGGATCTTGGGTACTTCTGGAGTCTCCCCAGGGGAGTCAGTCCTCGTCTCCAGTGGGGGCCTGCACGTGTGCTTTCATCACGAGCTGTAGCATCAGTGTCACGCTTCCCTTCGCTTGGATCAAGGGATCTGTGGCTTTCCCTCGAGGCTTTCCCACGAGGCTTTCCCACAGGGCTTTCCCACGTGCCACCGTGGTGTGAGTGGATCCTCGGCTTGAAAGTGAAGTCAGTGCAGGGAAAACAGGTTTCCCTGGAATGGACTGAGACATCTGGGGGACTCTGGGAATGGTGGCACGACCCTGGAGATCCTCTCGCCTTTCCTGTGGAGAGCGCCTCCTCTTGAGATGCGACGTCAACGCCGGGAATTCTTTTCCGACAACACAGGGAAAGGATCCCTCCTCTCGAGCTAGAAGGCGGAAACGGGTCTCCTCTGGATGTGGGCGGGACTCTCCTGATTCCTCTCGAGTGGAGACGGGTATGTCGGGGAACTTCTTGAGTTGCAGCAAGGGTGTGAAGGACCCTTTGGAAGTTCCAGATGTTAGATGTGATTAACCTCGAGACGCCTCAGCGGAAAAAGGCCTCATCTCGCCTGGAGGGGAGAACCTCCTGGATTTTCTCCAGTTGCGACAGGTGCTCTCGACTTACGATGGGGACCTCAGGGACCCGCTCTGGTGGCCTCAGGAAAGGCCAGTCCCTTGCGAGTTGCTCGGGGGCCTCTCGGATTTCCTCTCCCGTTGATGCCGTGGCCAAAGATCTTGTGTGGAGTCGGTGCCGGAACCTGAGGATTCCTCTCCAGTGCTGACATGGATCTTGGGCTACTTCTGGAGTCTCCGCAGGGGAGTCAGTCCTCGTGTCGAGTGGGGGCATGCACGTGCGCTTTCCTCCCGAGCTGTAGCAGTAGTGTCGCGCTTTCCCTTCGCGTGGATCAAGGGATCTGTGGCTTTCCCTCGAGGCTTTCCCACGAGGCTTTCCCACGAGGCTTTCCCACAGGGCTGTCCCACGTGCCACCGTGGTGTGAGTCGATCCTCGGCTTGAAAGTCGAAGCAGTGGCAGGGAAAACAGGTTTCCCTGGAATGGACTGAGACATCTGGGGGACTCAGGGAATGGTGGCACGACCCTGGAGTTCCTCTCGCCTTTCCTGTGGAGAGGCCTCCTCTTGAGATGCGACGGGAACGCCGGGAATTCTTTCCCGACCACGCAGGGAAAGGATCCCTCCTCTCGAGCTAGGAGGCGGAAACGGGGCTCCTCTGTATGTGGGCGGGACTGCTCGTGATTCCTCTCGAGTGGAGACGGGTATGTCGGGGAACTTCTTGAGTTGCAGCAAGGGTGCTGAAGGACCCTTTGGAAGTTCCAGAGGTTAGGTGTGATTAGCCTCGAGACGCCTCAGCGGAAAATGGGCCTCATCTCGCCTGGAGGGGAGAACCTCCTGGAATTTTCTCGAGTTGCGGCAGGTGCTCTCGACTTACGACGGGGACCTCAGGGACCCGCTCTGGTGGCCTCAGGAAAGGCCAGTCCCCAGCGAGTTGCTCGGGGCCTCTCGGGATTCCTCTCCCGTCGATGCTGGGGCCTAAGATCTTGTGTGGAGTCAGTGTCCGAAACCTGAGGATTCCTCTCCAGTGCTGACATGGATACTTGGGGTACTTCTGGAGTCTCCCAGGGGAGTCAGTCCTCGTCTCGAGTGGGGCATGCACGTGCGCATTCCTCCCGAGCTGTAGCAGCAGTTGTCACGCTTCCCTTCGCGTGGATCAAGGGATCTGTGGCTTTCCCTCGAGGCTTTCCCACGAGGCTTTCCACGAGGCTTTCCCACAGGGCTGTCCCACGTGCCACCGTGGTGTGAGTCGATCCTCGCTTGAAAGGTCGAGGCAGTGCAGGGAAAACAGGTTTCCCTGGAATGGACTGAGACATCTGGGGGACTCAGGGAATGGTGGCACGACCCTGGAGTTCCTCTCGCATTTCTGTGAGAGGAGCGCCTCCTCTTGAGATGCGACGGGAACGCCGGGAATTCTTTCCCGACCACGCAGGGAAAGGATCCCTCCTCTCGAGCTAGGAGCGAGAAACGGGGCTCTCTGTGTATGTGGGCGGGACTCTCGTGATTCCTCTCGAGTGGAGACGAGGTATGTCTGGGGAACTTCTTGAGTTGCAGCAAGGGTGTGAAGGACGCTTTGGCAAGTTCCAGAGGTTAGGTGTAATTAGCCTCGAGACGCCTCAGCGGAAAAGGGCCTCATCTCGCCTGGAGGGGAGAACTTCCTGGATTTTCTCGAGTTGCGGCAGGTGCTCTCGACTTTCTACGGGGACCTCAGGGACCCGCTCTGGTGGACTCAGGAAAGGCCAGTCCCCAAGCGAGTTGCTCGGGGGCCTCTCGGGATTCCTCTCCCGTCGATGCTGGGGCCTAAGACCTTGTGTGGAGTCGGTGCCGGAACCTGAGGATTCCTCTCCAGTGCTGACATGGCAACTTGGGGTACTTCTGGAGTGTCTTCAGGGGCGTCAGTCCTCGTCTCGAGTGGGGGCATGCACGTGCGCTTTCCTCCCGAGCTGTATCAGCAGTTTCACGTTTCCCTTCGAGTGGATCAAGGGATCTGTGGCTTTCGCTCGAGGCTTTCCCATGAGGCTTTCCCACGAGGCTTTCCCACGAGGCTTTCCCACAGGGCTCTCCCACGTGCCACCGTGGTGTGAGTCGATCCTCAGCTTGAAAGGCGAGGCAGTGCAGGGAAAACAGGATTCGTTGGAATGGACTGAGACATCTGGGGGACTCAGGGAATGGTGGCACGACCCTGGAGTTCCTCTCAGCCTTTAGTGAGAGGAGCACCTCCTCTTGAGATGCGTCGGGAACGCCGGGAATTCTTTCCTGACCACGCAGGGAAAGGATCCCTCCTCTCGAGCTGGAGGAGGAAACGGGGCTGCTCTGGATGTGGGCGGGACTCTCGTGCTTCCCTCTCGAGTGGAGACGGGTATGTCGGGGAACTTCTTGAGTTGCACCAAGAGTGTGAAGGACCCTTTGGAAGTTCCAGAGGTTAGGTGTGATTAGCCTCGAGACACCTCGTCGTAAATGGGCGTCATCTCGCCTGGAGGGTAGAACCTCTTGGATTTTCTCGAGTTGCTCAGGTGCTCTCGACTTACAACGGGGACCTCAGGGACCCGCTCTGGTGGCCTCAGGAAAGGCCAGTCCCATGCGAGTTGCTCGGGGGCCTCTCGGTATTCCTCTCCCGTCGATGCCGGGGCCTAAGACGTTATGTGGAGTCGGTGCCGGAACCTGAGGATTCCTCTCCAGTGCCGACATGGATCTGGGGGTACTTCTTGAGTCTCCCCAGGGGTGTCAGTCCTCATCTCGAGTGTGGGCATGCACGTGCGCTTTCCTCCCGAGCTGTAGCAGCAGTGTCACTTTTCCCTTCCCGTGAATCAAGGGATCTGTGGCTTTCGCTCGAGGCTTTCCCACGAGGCTTTCCCACGAGGCTTTCCACGAGGCTTTCCCACAGGGTTGTCCCACGTGTCCACCGTGGTGTGAGTCGATCCTCGCTTGAAAGTCGAGGCAGTGCAGTGAAAACATGTTTCCCTGGAATGGGCTGAGACATCTGGGGGACTCTGGAATGGTGGCACGACCCTGGAGTTCCTCTCGCCTTTCCTGTGGAGAGCACCTCCTCTTGAAATGCGAGGGGAACGCCGGGAATTCTTTCTCGACCCCGGAGGGAAAGGATCACTCCTCTCGAGCTAGGAAGCGGAAACGGGGCTCCTCTGGATGTGGGCGGGACTCTCTTTATTGCTCTCGAGTGGAGACGGGTATGTCGGGGAACTTCTTGAGTTGCAGCAAGGGTGTGAAAGACCCTTTGGAAGTTCCAGAGGATAGGTGTGATTAGCCACGAGTCGCCTCTGTGGAAATGGGCCTCATCTCGCCTAGAGGGGGAACTTCCTGGATTTACTCGAGTTGCAGCAGGTGCTCTCTACTTATGACGGGGACCTCAGGGACCCGCTCTGGTGGCCTCAGGAAAGGCCAGGCCCCATGCGAGTTGCTCAAGGGCCTCTCGGGATTCCTCTCCCGTCGATGCCGGATCCCAAGACCTTGTGTGGAGTTCGTGCCGGAGCCTGAGGATTCCTCTCCAGTGCTGACATGGATCTTGGGGTACTTCTGGAGTCTCCCCAGGGGAGTCAGTCATCGTCTCGAGTGGGGGCATGCACGTGCGCTGTCCTCCCGAGCTGTAGCAGCAGTGTCACGCTTCCCTTCGCGTGTATCAAGGGATGTGTGGCTTTCCTTCGAGGCTTTCCCACGAGGCTTTCCCACAGGGATGTCCCACGTGCCACCGTGGAGTGAGTCGATCCTTGGCTTGAAAGTCGAGGCAGTGCAAGGAAAACAGGTTTCCCTGAAATGGACTGAGATATCTGGGGTACTCTGGGAATGATGGCACGAACCTGGAGTTCCTCTCGCCTTTCCTGTGGAGAGCGCCTCCTCTTGAGATGCGACGGGAACGCTCTGAATTCTTTCCCGACAACACAGGGAAAGGATCCCTCCTCTCGAGCTAGAAGGCGGAAACGGGTCTCCTCTGGATGTGGGCGGGACTCTCCTGATTCCTCTAGAGTGGAGACGGGTATGTCGGGGAACTTCTTGAGTTGCAGCAAGGGTGTGAAGGACCCTTTGGAAGTTTCAGATGTTAGATGTGATTAACCTCGAGACGCCTCAGTGGAAAAGGGCCTCATCTCGCCTGGAGGGAAGAACCTCCTGGAATTTCTCGAGTTGTGGCAGGTGCTCTCGACTTACGACGGGGACCTCAGGGACCCGCTCTGGTGGCCTCAGGAAAGGCCAGTCCCCATGCGAGTTGCTCGGGAGCCTCTCGGGATTCCTCTCCCGTCGATGCTGGGGCCTAAGACCTTGTGTGGAGTCGGTGCCGGAACCTGAGGATTCCTCTCCAGTGCTGACATGCAACTTGGGGTACTTCTGGAGTGTCTTCAGGGGAGTCAGTCCTCGTCTCGAGTGGGGGCATGCACGTGCGCTTTCCTCCCAAGCTGTATCAGCAGTGTCATGCTTCCCGACGAGTGGATTAAGGGGTCAGTGGCTTTCCCCTCGTAGCTTTCCCACGAGGCTTTCCCACAGGGCTGTCCCACGTGCCACTGTGGTGTGATTCGATCCTCGCTTGAAAGTCGAAGCAGTGCAGGGAAAACAGGTTTCCCTTGAATGGACTGAGACATGTGTGGGACTCTGGGAATGGTCGCACGACCCTGCAGTTCCTCTCGCCTTTCCTGTGGAGAGCGCCTCCTCTTGAGATACGACGGAAACGCCGGGGAAATTCTTTCCCGGACCACGCAGGGAAAGGTCCCTCCTCTCGAGCTAGGAGGCGGAAACGGGCTCCTCGTGATGTGGGCGATACTCTTGTGCTTCCTCTCGAGTCGAGACGGGTATGTCGGATAACTTCTTGAGTTGCAGCAAGGGTGTGAAGGACCCTTTGGAAGTTCCAGAGGTTAGGTGTGATTAGCCACGAGACGCCTCAGAGGAAATGGGCCTAATCTCGCCTGGAGAGGAGAACCTCCTGGATTTTACCCAGTTGCGGCAGGTGCTCTCGAGTTACGACTGGTCCTCAGGGACCCCTCTGGTGGCCTCAGGAAAGGCCAGTCCCCATGCGAGTTACCAGGGGGCCTCTAGGGATTCCTCTCCATCGATGCCGGTGCCTAACACCTTGTGTGGAGTCGGGGCCAGACCCTGAGGATGCCTCTCCAGTGCTGACATGAATCTTTCCGTACTTCTGGAGTCTCACCAGGGGAGTCAGTCCTCATCTCGTGTGAGGGCATGCAGCTGCCATTTCCTAGCGAGCTGCCAGCAGTGTCACGCTTGCCGACGTGTGGATCAAGGGATCTGTCGCTTTCCATTGAGGCTTTCCCACGAGGCTTTCCAACAGGGCTGTCCCACGTGCCACGGTGGTGTGAGTCGATCCTCGGCGTGAACGTCGAGGCAGTGCAGGGAAAACAGGTTTCTTCTGGAATGAACTTAGACATCTGGGGACTCTTGGAATGCTGGCAAGGCCCTGGAGTTCCTCTCGTCTTTCCTGTTGAGAGCGCCTCCTCTTGAGATGCGACGGAAAGCCGGGAATTCTTTCCCGACGACGAAGGGAAAGGATCCCTCTTCTCGAGCTACGAGGCGGAAACGGGGCTCCGCTGGATGTGGGCGGGACCCTCTCGTTCCTCTCGAGTGGAGATGGGTATGTCGGAGAACTTCTTGACTTGCAGCAAGGGTGTGAAGGACCCTTTGGAAGTTCCAGAGGTTACGTGTGATTAGCCTCGAGAGCCTCAGCGGAAATGGGCCTCATCTCGCCTGGAGGGTAGAACCTCCTGGATTTTCTCTTGTTGTGGCAGGTGCTCTCGAGTTACGACGGAGACCTCAGGGACCCGCTCTGGTGACCTCAGGAAAGGCCAGTCCCCATGCGAGGTGCTAGGGAGCCTCTCAGGATTCCTCTCCCGTCGATGCCGGGCCTAAGACCTTGTGTGGAGTCGGGACCGTAACCTGAGGATTCCTCTCCAGTGCTGACATGGATCTTGGCGTACTTCTGGAGTCTCCCAAGTGGCGTCAGTCCTCGCTCGAGTGGGGTCATGCACGTGCGCTTTCCTCCCGAGCGGTAGCAGCAGTGTCACGCTTCCCTTCTCGTGGATCAAGGAATCTGTGGCTTTCCCTGGAGTCTTTCCATGAGGCTTTCCCACAGGGCTATTCCACTTGCCATCATGGTGTGAGTCGATCCTCGGCGTGAAAGTCGAACCAGTGCAGAGAAAACAGGAACCTCCTTCCCCACAGTAGGGGGTACACTGTCCCCTTGGGCGGGTATCTCCAGGGCACTCGCGCTGGGGTTTGCCCGCTGAGGTGCGGGCCTCAGGCTCCACGTGAGAAAAGCCCCAAATGGCATTAGCTGCCAGTCCAGACGCTGGCCCCTCAGGTCTCTGGCCGGAGCCTTGGGCCAGGCAACTCAAAACCCTCGGGGTGGCACTCTGTGACTGCTGTAGGGAAAGGACGCCAAGAGCCCATGGAGGAGTTGGGGAGGGGCATGGGGAAACGGAGGCGAGGACAGCGAGGGATCTAGGTGGAGGCACTTGAGAGAGCGTCTGGTGTCCCGGAATGCCTCGGAGGAGCCAGCGGGGGACAGTCGAGGCCCAGGGACCTGTGGAATGTGAAAAGGCGGGAAATCCCAGAGCAAGGCAGGCTGGGAAAGGGGGCGTTGGTGGCCAATTCAAAGGGACCTTGGGGCGTTTCCTGGGCGGTGAGCTCCCTTGGCACTGCTGAGGGCCCCTGATTGATCCACCCGGGGTTGATCCCACCCCCGCTGCGAGGGAGGGCCACAAACCAAAGCCCGCGAACTGCCCGCCCACCCCGACGGGGATCTTGGCGGTCCAGGGCTCAGCCGTGCCCGGGAAAAGCCCACTCGCTCCACGGGACTCCGTCCAGGGTCTCTGCTTGGAAGGAGGCCAGGGGCGCTCCCCCCTCCCTACA
>NW_017217148.1:0-12729 GCF_001704415.2 Capra hircus | reverse complement strand
AAAACCACAGAAGAGCAGACATTACTTTGAGGAGTTAAACAAGATGAAAACATCCATGGTTCACAAGTCGCTACATTAGGTACATTAAGTTTTCTGGAATCATTGGTGAAAAGAAGAACATAAGGAGAGGATAGACAAGCCAAAATAGAGTAAATAGAGTCATTTTCTGGTTGGAGTTTGTGCTGCAGCAGCTGTTAGTCCTGCCGGGATCTTGATGTTTCTTTTGCCTCTTTTGCCGGTAGGAGCAGCGGCCTTCACCCCGCCCTCTGACACTGGCGCTGTTATGGGGCTGCGAGTGCGGTGCACTGGGTTCCGTCAGTCAGGCTGGCCCCGCCCGCAGCTTTTGGTGCGCGGCTGTTTCCCGCGGTGGTGGTGGCAGAGAAGTTCCCTTTTTCTTTTGTGGCGAATCAGTCTGTCCGGGATCCAAGTTGACGAATCTGCACCCTGTGGAAAAAAATATAAACACTTCCTCGACCCGCAGTAAATTTTGGGTCGGGATCTTTTTGTTATCTGGAGGAGATCTTTTTGCTTTACTAATGGCTTTTTATTTTACTGTTTCAAACGAATCAGCATTTAACTTATTACAAAGAGAACATGTTGTAAAATCTGATGGGGGAAAACTATACTTAATTTCTCTCTTTTTAATTTTTGAATTAACAAAGCACGTGAGGGTAAATGATGCAAGATCTGATCACAAGAATTTCCTATAGCAATCTGCCAATCATCAAACATTTGAAAAGCATCAAGTTGTTCTCTGTTATATGGAAGTACAATTTTTGATGGTTCTTTATTAAACAATTTAATAAATCAGTATATTTGAATTAATCTTTTTAATTAATATGTCAGTAATTTTTCCTTAGGCAGAGGCCACTGTTCCACCCACACCGGATCTTGAAATTTTCATGTAATGGGGTAGGCAGCAAAAACAATGGCCTTCATTATAAATTTGGATATCCCAATCCAGTATATAGCTTGCGAGGAGTTGGGCAAATTAGCTCAATTATTCTTGTCTGTTGTTTACCCAATCCTTTTGATGGATCATAGCCGATCTGCAGCATCTGAGAGGTCACTTTATCATCAGGGCTAAAAAGTAACACTCCCATTTGAGATAGCATGTCCCTCCCCCACAGGGTAAGGGGGAGTGAAGGGACTACATACGGTTGGAAAGTTCCACGGGTGTCCTCAAATTGCCAATCTAAAATTTTTGCACTTTTGGCTACTGTGGGGGCTCTTCCTATCCCCACCAAGTTATTTTCAGTAGTATGTGTGGGCCAGGAGGTGGGCCAGGAGCTAGGCCAGTCTTTTCCTGAAATGCAAGAAACGTCTGCTCCTGTGTCTAATAACCCCACAATAGACTTGCCATTAATCAGAATAGTTTTCATAGGCCGTTTCTGAGTAATTTTTGTTATCCAAAAAAACCATATCACTAGACCCCAAAATATAAGAAGCAAGAAAAGAGGTGTTACACAATATCTTTATAAGCTTTTCTAATGATCTTTTTATAACCCAAATCTGGTCTATAGCCTTTTAGATGACAAGTAACCATTTAATCTTAGCTTGAATACTTTCCAGCAACGGGGGAGCTCACTATTCACCAAGGTTTTAAACTCCTCTCTCACCTCTTACTCTATAGCATTTTTATCCTGCCATACCACTTTTTTCTAACTCCTTTTCAGTAGTATATGTTGGCCAGGAGCTGCGCTAGTCTCTCAGCAATGTAAGAAAACGTCTTGTCTATTGTCTAACAGCCATGACATTTTATATCTTTTGAATTAAAAAAATCTTTTAAAGGCCTAGAAGCTGCAATTTTTTGCCACCCAAAAAGCTAGATCTAGATCCTCTGGGGCTTTTTTTGTCTGGTTTTTCTGTTTGGTAATAAGGTAAAAGCAAAAGCTGTGCTATTATTTTTTTTTTAATTTTTATTAATTGCCACAGTTTTAGCAGGTGGCGAGATCAAAACTTCAGTTTTTTTCAGTATAATCAGAATTTACTACACAAGACACTACCGAAATTTCTTGAAAAGAAAGCAAGCTATGCCCAGTACAAGTCTTACAATGTCCTCAGGCAGGGGACTAGCCACTCTCATTGGAATCTGAGTCACTGGCACCATCAGGGGTTAATATTATTGAGGTGGTGGAACTGAGGTCTAGGCCTGAGCTACCTGGGGTTGTTTGGTACGGAGTTGTTGTGTCTGTTTAGCAGGACATTTTGGCAAAACATGTTCTATTTGGCCTCAAGAGAAACATTTTGCATTTGTAAAGTCCTTTTTATTACGAATATTTTTTTTTCTGTTTTTCTTCCTTTTTTCTTTTTTTTTTGGGTGAGGCCCCTCCTGAGGGGATTTTATGCAAGGAGCAAGCTCTGTTTTAAAAGCTCTTTTGCTCAAAAATATTGTCACTATCGTTTTCAAACTTAAGCAATGTTCTGGGAGGCTTTGGATATAAAGTGGGGAGTTCTTAAGCCCTGGGGAGGCGCAAGCAGAGGTTGCAGTGGTCGCCTTAAATAAGATAACTTTTTTAAAGGTTTGGTTTGTGTAGAGGGGGAGGGGGCTCTCCAGGGCGCTCGGCCGCTGCGTCCTGTAAGCACCCTCCTTCCTCGGGAGGAAGAGGAGTCTCTCTCCTTTTGTTTGCCAATGGCAGAAAATACGATCTGCATAGAAGGTGGAGACCCACTACCATTTACCGCTATAGCCTCTCCCATAGGCTATCTAACAGCCTCATGACAGGGGTCCAGAACATTTGTAATCATATTTTACAGAGCAAAAGCATTTACAGGCCCATGCAAAGTATAGTAAGTTTTTAGCTGTTTTCCTACTCTCTCCCAGGTGTCTAAGTTAACAGTGCCTTCTTCTGGAAACCAGGGACACTGTTCTTGTACAAAGGAAAAAAATGAATGAATATTGGAATTTTTAACTTTAATTCCTCGTTTAGTTAGTAACTGCAAGATTACTCCTATAAAAAGCTGTCTTTCTTTTGATTCACTGTTACCCATGTCAGAAAATTAAGTCTTATAGAAAAGTCTACCTCAACAAAAGGTTTTACCTCTGGCGAGGGGGGTTTTGTTTTTAACCCTAGGATAGCAGGTTTCTTTTCAACCTCTAGAGCACCAGGTTTCTCTTAAACCCTTGAACACTTCCCACTCTTCCTCACCCTGTCTATCCTACAGGGGGGTCCGCGGCACCCTGAGTGGGGTCCTAGCCGTCCCGAACACTCAACACTGGGGGAGTACCCGAAAGTACTCCGGGGGGAGTGATTAAGTCACTCCGGGGGAGCAACAGAGAGTGCTCCGGGGGGAGCAACGGAGAGGGCTCCGGGGGAGCAGCAGAGAGTGCTCCGGGGGGAGCTTTTGCTCCGAGGAACCTACCTTCGAATAGCCTGTTCCGGGCGCCACTTGCCGGGGTCCTGGCCCGGTGGATCCAGGGAATTCGAAGGGTGGACGGCGTTGGCGTGGAAAGACTTGTTTGTTTATTAATGTAAGATTAGATTAAGAAACTATAGTGTAATAAGAAGATTAAGTGGAGGAAGAGGGCTGAATAGCTTGGTTTACGCGGAAGGCCAATAAAATTCCAGACAAGGAATCTGCACCATCTACGTTGGGCCACCGGCGCCCGCTTGAATATCTAAGGGTGCCTCGCCTTAAGCTCCCTTTCGTGCGGGTCTTAACAGCCGGGGCAAGTAAGTAGACCTGGCGAGCCGCGCCCCAGATGGAGATTCAGCCTGAAGTTAAAGTAAAGAGCAGAGAGAGGGAAGGGGAGAGAAGAGGAGAGAGAGAGACATGGGGGGAGCCAGAGTCCCAAGAAACCAGGCCGAGAGACTAGTTCGAGAAACTGGTCCGATCCTTTATTGTTCAGAAGGCCTTTTATACTTTTGATAAAACATGGAGATCAACGGGTAACACAGAATTATGTAGCGTTCGCAGCCCAGACTCTTTCTATACATCATTTTGTATACAAAAGGTCTCAGGTGATTTACATTATCTTCTGGCCAAGAAGCTTGTTAACACTTTTTAGCTCTCTTCCTTAATGAATGTTGATTTTGTTTCCCCGAAGTGTTTTTCTTTAATTTGCATCTCCTTAAAGCATTAAAGTTACATCTCTATAGAACAAAGGTGCAGTGGGATATAACAAAGAAGGTACTTAACTCAAAGATCTAATGTTGCTAATACCAGGTCTACTACTTGTTTTTCTATATACCAACTATATCTAAAAATAAAGGATATGAAAATTTGGCAGCAAGCATTGACTCAACAAATGAAACTTTTAATCAGTCCTATTCTAAAGATTTTGACTCTTCGGAAGCCCCTACATTCCTAGGATGTTTTAAGCTTCCTGTGCCTCCTGCAGTCAGGAGGCCTCAAACAATCACACTCGCAGAGTCCTGCAGGCAGGCTAGAAAGCCATCGGAGGGGTTTTTAGATTGAAACACTCTTTCAAATGCAGAAGACTGAAACCCTGAATTGACTTTTTTCAGAAAATGTCAGAAGAGTGGAAAAGCAGAGCACAAAAGCCGGCAGATTTTTGTTGGGGTACATGCTTAGGAATTTCCAGACCTGAAGTCTGAGCAATGTCAGCTCATGACTTGTCACGGGCGGGATTCCTCACAGCAACAGGGCTGTCCCACGTGCCACCGTGGTGTGAGTCGAAAAGTCGAGGCAGTGCAAACAGGTTTCCCTGGAATGGACTGAGACATCTGGGGACTCTGGGAATGTCTGGATTCCTGTTCCACTTGAGATGAATTCTTTAAAGGACTCGAGCTAGGAGGCGGAAACGGGGCTCCTCTGGAGGACTCTCGAGTGGAGTCCGGGGAACTTCTTGAGTTGCAGCAAGGGTGTGAAGGACCCTTTGGAAGTTCCTGATTAGCCTCCTCAGTGGAAATGGGCCTCATCTCGCCTCTCCTGGATTTTCTCGAGTTGCGGCAGGTGCTCTCGACTTACCTCAGGGATCAGGAAAGGCCAGTCCCCATGCGAGTTGCTCAATAAACTAAGAAGTCAGTCTGAGGATTCCTCTCCATGATCCTTCTGGAGTCTCCCCAGGGGAGTCAGTCCTCGTCTCTGCGAGCTGTAGCAGCAAATCAAGGGACGAGGCTTTGAAACCGTCGATCCTCGGCTTGAAAGTCGAGGCAGTGCAGGGAAAAGAGTTTCCCTGGAATGGACTGAGACATCTGGGGACTCTGGGAATGTGGCACGACCCTGGAGTTCCTCTCGCCTTTCCTGTGAAGAGCGCCTCCACTTGAGATGCGACGGGGAAGCCGGGAATTCTTTCCCGACCACGCAGGGAAAGGATCCCTCTCTCGAGCTAGGAGGCGGAAACGGGGCTCCTCTGGATATGGGCGGACTCTCGTGCTTCCTCTCGAGTGGGGGTATGTCGGGGAACTTCTTGAGTTGCAGCAAGGGTGTGAAGGACCCTTTGGAAGTTCCAGATGTTAGATGTGATTAGCCTCGAGACACCTCAGCGGAAATGGGCCTCATCTCGCCTGGAGGGAGAACCTCCTGGATTTTCTCAAGTTGCGGCAGGTGCTCTGGACTTACGATGGGGACCTCAGGGACCCGCTCTGGCGGCCTCAGGAAAGGCCAGTCCCCTTGCGAGTTGCTCGGGGGCCTCTCGGGTTTCCTCTCCCGTCGATGCTGGGGCCTAAAACCTTGTGCGGAGTCAGTGCCGGAACCTGAGGATTCTCTCCAGTGCTGACATGGAGCTTGGGGTACTTCTGGAGTCTCCCCAGGGGAGTCAGTCCTCGTCTCGAGTGGAGGCATGCACGTGCGCGTTCCTCCGAGCTGTAGCAGCAGTGTCACGCTTCCCTTCGCGTGGATCAAGGGATCAGGGCTTCCCTCGAGGCTTTCCCACAGGCTGTCCCACGTGCCACCGTGGTGTGAGTCGATCCTCGGCTTGAAAGTCGAGGCAGTGCAGGGAAAACAGGTTTCCCTGGAATGGACTGAGACATCTGGGGGACTCTGGGAATGTGGCACGACCCTGGAGTTCCTCTCGCGTTTCCTGTGGAGAGCGCTTCCACTTGAGATGCGACGGGAACGCCGGGAATTCTTTCCCGACCGCGTAGGGAAAGGATCCCTCCTCTCGAGCTTGGAGGCGGAAACGGGGCTTCTCTGGATGTGGGCGGGACTCTCGTGCTTCCTCTCGAGTGGAAACAATATATCGGGGAACTTCTTGAGTTGCAGCAAGGGTGTGAAGGACCCTTTGGAAGTTCCAGAGGTTAGGTGTGATTAGCCTCGAGACCTCAGTGGAAATGGGCCTCATCTCGCCTGGAGGGCAGAACCTCCTGGATTTTCTCAAGTTGCGGCAGGTGCTCTCGACTTACGACGGGACCTCAGGGACCCGCTGGTGGCCGTCAGGAAAGGCCAGTCCCCATGCGAGTTGCTCGGGGCCTCTCGGGATTCCTCTCCCGTCGATGCAGGGCCTAAGACCTTGTGTGGAGTCAGTGCCGGAACCTGAGGATTCCTCTCCAGTGCTGACATGGATCTTGGGGTACTTCTGGAGTCTCCCAGGGAGTCAGTCCTCGTCTCGAGTGGGGCATGCACGTGCGCTTTCCTCCCGAGCTGTAGCAGCAGTGTCACGCTTCCCTTCGCGTGGATCAAGGGATCAGGGGGCTTTGCTTTCGAGGCTTTCCCACAGGGCTGTCCACGTGCCACCGTGGTGTGAGTCGATCCTCGGCTTGAAAGTCGAGGCAGTGCAGGGAAAACAGGTTTCCCTGGAATGGACTGAGACATCTGGGGGGACTCTGGGAATGTGGCACGACCCTGGAGTTCCTCTCGCCTTTCCTGGAGAGCGCCTCCACTTGAGATGCGACGGGAACGCCGGGAATTCTTTCCCGACCACGCAGGGAAAGGATCCCTCCTCTCGAGCTAGGAGGCGGAAACGGGGCTCCTCTGGATGTGGGCGGGACTCTCGTGCTTCCTCTCGAGTGGAGTCGGGTATGTCGGGGAACTTCTTGAGTTGCAGCAAGGGTGTGAAGGACCCTTTGGAAGTTCCAGAGTTTAGGTGTGATTAGCCTCGAGACGCCTCAGCGGAAATGGGCCTCATCTCGCCTGGAGGGGAGAACCTCCTGGATTTTCTCGAGTTTCGGCAGGTGCTCTCGACTTACGACGGGGACCTCAGGGACCCGCTGTGGTTGCGTCAGGAAAGGCCAGTCCCCATGCGAGTTGCTCCGGGGCCTCTCGGGATTCCTCTCCGTCGATGCCGGGCCTAAGATCTTGTGTGGAGCCAGTGCCGGAACCTGAGGATTCCTCTCCAGTGCTGACATGGATCTTGGGTACTTCTGGAGTCTCCCCAGGGGAGTCAGTCCTCGTCTCGAGGGGCATGCACGTGCGCTTTCCTCCCGAGCTGTAGCAGCAGTGTCACGCTTCCCTTCGTGGATCAAGGATCTGGGCTTTCCCTCGAGGCTTTCCCACGAGGCTTTCCACAGGGCTTTCCACAGGCTGTCCCACGTGCCACCGTGGTGTGAGTCGATCCTCGGCTTGAAAGTCGAGCAGTGCAGGGAAACAGGTTTTCCCTGGAATGGACTGAGACATCTGGGGGACTCTGGGAATGGTGGCACGGCCCTGGAGTTCCTCTCGCCTTTCCTGTGGAGAGCGCCTCCTCTTGAGATGCGACGGGAACGCCGGGGAATTCTTTCCCCACCACGTCAGGGGAAAGGATCCCTCCTCTCGAGCTAGGAGGCAGAAACGGGGCTCCTCTGGATGTGGGCGGGACTCCCGTGCTTCCTCTCGAGTGGAGTCGGGAATGTTGCGAAACTTCTTGAGTTGCCAGCAAGGGGTGTGAAGGACCCTTTGGAAAGTTCCAGAGTTTAGGTGTGATTAGCCTCGAGACGCCTCAGCGGAAATGGGCCTCATCTCGCCTGGAGTGGAGAACCTCCTGGATTTTCTCGAGTTTCGGCAGGTGCTCTCGACTTACGACGGGGACCTCAGGGACCCGCTGTGGTTGCGTCAGGAAAGGCCAGTCCCCATGCGAGTTGCTCCGGGGTCTCTCGGGATTCCTCTCACGTCGATGCCGGGCCATAAGATCTTGTGTGGAGCCAGTGCCGGAAACCTGAGGATTCCTCTCCAGTGCTGACATGGATCTTGAGGTACTTCTGGAGTCTCCCCAGGGGAGTCAGTCCTCGTCTCGAGAGGGGGGCATGCACCGTGCGCTTTCCTCCCCAGCCGTAGCAGCAGTGTCACGCTTCCCTTCGAGTGGATCAAGGTATCTGTGGCTTTCCCTCGAGGT
This sequence comes from Capra hircus, assembly GCF_001704415.2. Classification (NCBI taxonomy): domain Eukaryota; kingdom Metazoa; phylum Chordata; class Mammalia; order Artiodactyla; family Bovidae; genus Capra; species Capra hircus. The sequence goes on along the minus strand of NW_017217148.1, from coordinate 4,517 downwards.
TTTCCCACGAGGCTTTCCCACGAGGCTTTCCACAGCGCTGTCCCACCTGCCACCGTGGTGTGAGTCGATCCTCGGCTTGAAAGTCGAGGCAGTGCAGGGAAAACAGGTTTCCCTGGAATGGACTGAGACATCTGGGGGACTCTGGGAATGGTGGCACGGCCCTGGAGTTCCTCTCGCCTTTCCTGTGGAGAGCGCCTCCTCTTGAGATGCGACGGGAACGCCGGGAATTCTTTCCCCACCACGCAGGGAAAGGATCCCTCCTCTCGAGCTAGGAGGCAGAAACGGGGCTCCTCTGGATGTGGGCGGGACTCCCGTGCTTCCTCTCGAGTGGAGTCGGGAATGTTGCGAAACTTCTTGAGTTGCCAGCAAGGGTGTGAAGGACCCTTTGGAAGTTCCAGAGTTTATGGTGTGATGAGCCTCGAGACGCCTCAGCGGAAATGGGCCTCATCTCACCTGGAGGGGAGAACCTCCTTGGATTTTCTCGAGTTGTGGCAGGTGCTCTCGACTTACGACGGGGACCTCAGGGACCCGCTCTGGTGTCCTCAGGAAAGGCCAGTCCCCATGCGAGTTGTTCGGGGGGCCTCTCGGCAGCTTCTCGGGTTTCCTCTCCCGTCGATGCTGGGGCCTAAGACCTTGTGTGGAGTCAGTGCCGGAACCTGAGGATTCCTCTCCAGTGCTGACATGGGATCTTGGGGTACTTCTGGAGTCTCCCCAGGGGAGTCAGTCCTCGTCTCAAGTGGGGGCATGCACGTGCGCTTTCCTTCCGAGCTGTAGCAGCAGTGTCGCACTTCCTTCGCGGTGGATCAAGGGATCTGTGGCTTTCCCTCGAGGCTTTCCCACGAGGCTTTCCCACAGGGCTGTCCCACGTGCCACCGTGGTGTGAGTCGATCCTCGTCTTGAAAGTGGAGGCAGTGCCAGGGAATACAGGTTTCCCTGGAATGGACTGAGACATCTGGGGGACTCTGGGAATGGTGGCACGACCCTGGAGTTCCTCTCGCCTTTCCTTTGGAGAGCGCCTCCCCTTGAGATGCGACGGAAATGCCGGGAATTCTTTCCTGACCACGCAGGGAAAGGATCCCTCCCCTCGAGCTAGGAGGCGGAAACGGGGCTCCTCTAGGATGTGGGCGGGACTCTCGTGCTTCTTTCGAGTGGAGTCGGGTATGTCGGGGAACTTCTTGAGTTGCAGCAAGGGTGTGAAGGACCCTTTGGAAGTTCCAGAGGTTAGGTGTGATTAGCCTCGAGATGCCTCAGCGGAAATGGGCCTCATGCTCGCCTGGAGGGGAGAACCTCCTGGATTTTCTCGAGTTGTGGCAGGTGCTCTCGACTTACGACGGGGACCTCAGGGACCCGCTCTGGTGGCCTCAGGAAAGGCCAGTCCGCATGCGAGTTGCTCGGGGGCCTCTCGGGATTCCTCTCCCGTCGATGCCGGGGCCTAAGACTGCCGGGAGCCAGTGTGAGGTAGCCCGCCCGTGACAAGGTTATGAGGAAGGAAGCTTGACATACGCAAGGCGTGCTCAGACTTCCAGGGATCCCTCTTGAAATTTTTAAGCACGTACCCCCAACAAAAATCTGCCGGTTTTTGTGCTCTGCTTTTTCACTCTTCTGACCTTTTCTGGAAAAAGTCAATTCAGGCCGTTAGTCTTCTGCCATTTGAAAGAGTGTTTCAATCCTAAAAACCCTCTGATTTCTTTCTAGCCTGCCTGTAGGACTCGTACAGCTGCGCTTGTGATTGTTTGAGGCCTCCTGACCGCAGGAGGCACAGGAAGCTTAAAACATCCTAGGAATGCAGGAGCTTCCGAGGAGTCAAAATCTTTAGAATAGGACTGATTAAAAGTTTCATTTTTTGGGTCAATGCTTGCTGCCAAATTTTCATATCCTTTATTTTTAGATATAGTTGGTATATAGAAAAACAAGTAGTAGACCTGGTATTAGCAACATTAGATCTTTGAGTTAAGTACCTTCTTTGTTATAACCCACTGCACCTTTGTTCTATAGAGATGTAACTTTAATGCTTTAAGGAGATGCAGATTAAAGAAAAACACTTCAGGGGAAACAAAATTAACATTCATTAAGGAAGAGAGCCAAAAAGTGTTAACAAGCCTCTTGGCCAGAAGATAATGTAAATCACCTGAGACCTTTTGTATACAAAATGATATACAGAAAGAATCTGGGTTGCGAACACTATATAATTTTGTGTTATCCATTGATCTCCATGTTTTATCAAAAGTATAAAAGGCCTTCTGAACAATAAAGGAGGAGGCCAGGGGCCGGGGGCCAGATTCTCGGACCAGCTTCTCGAACTAGTCTCTCAGCCTGGTTTCTTGGGACTCTGGCTCCCCCCGTGTCTTTCTCTCTCTTTCTTCTTCTCTAACTTTCCTTCTCTCTGCTCTTTACTATAACTTCAGGATGAATCTCCACCTGGAGTGCGGAGTCTCGCCAGGTCTACTTACTTGCCCTGGCTGTTAAGACCCGCACGAAAGGGAGCTTAAGGCGAGGCACCCTTAGATATTCAAGCGGGCGCCGGTGGCCAACGTAGGAGGTGCAAATTCCTTGTCTGGAATTTTATTGACCGTCCGAGTAAACCAAGCTATTCAGCCTTCTTCCTCCACTTAATCTTCTTACTACACTATAGTTTCCTAATCTAATCTTACATTAATAAATAAACAAGTCTTTCCACGCCAACGCCGTCCACCCTTCGAATTCCCTGGATCCACCGGGGCTGGACCCCGGCATCAGACCTTGTGTAGAGTCGGTGCCGGAACCTGAGGATTCCTCTCCAGTGCTGACATGGATCTTGGCGTACTTCTGGAGTCTCCCCAGGGGAGTCAGTCCTCGTCTCGAGTGGGGGCATGCACGTGCGCTTTCCTCCCGAGCTGTAGCAGCAGTGTCACGCTTCCCTTCGCGTGGATCAAGGGATCTGTGGCTTTCCCACGAGGCTTTCCCACAGGGCTGTCCCACGTGCCACCGTGTTGTGAGTCGATCCTCGCTTGAAAGTCGAGGCAGTGCAGGGAAAACAGGTTTCCCTGGAATGGACTGAGACATCTGGGGGACTCTGGGAATGGTGGCACGACCCTGGAGTTCCTCTTGCCTTTCCTGGGGAGAGCGCCTCCTCTTGAGATGCGACAGGAACGCCGGGAATTCTTTCCCGACCACGCAGGGAAAGATCCCTCCTCTCGAGCTAGGAGGCGGAAACCGCGCTCCTCTGGATGAGGGAGGGACTCTCGTGATTCCTCTCGAGTGGAGACGGGTATGTCGGGGAACTTCTTGAGTTGCAGCAAGGGTGTGAAGGACCCTTTGGAAGTTCCAGAGGTTAGGTGTGATTAGCCTCGAGATGCCTCAGCGGAAATGGGCCTCATCTCTCCTGGAGGGGAGAACCTCCTGGATTTTCTCGAGTTGCGGCAGGTGTTCTCGACTTATGACGGGGACCTCAGGGACCCGCTCTGGTGGCCTCAGGAAAGGCCAGTCCCCAGCGAATTGCTCGGGGGCATCTCAGGATTCCTCTCCTGTCGATGCCGGGGCCTAAGACCTTGTGTGAAGTCGGTGCCGGAACCCGAGGTTTCCTCTCCGGTGCTGACATGGATCTTGGGGTATTTCTGGAGTCTCCCCAGGGGAGTCAGTCCTCGTCTCGAGTGGGGGCATGCACGTGCGCTTTACTCCCAAGCTGTAGCAGCAGTGTCGCGCTTCCCTTCGCGTGGATCAAGGGATCTGTGGCTTTCCCTCGAGGCTTTCCCTCGAGGCTTGCCCACAGGTCTGTCCACGTGCCACCGTGGTGTGAGTCGATCCTCGGCTTGAAAGTCGAGACATTGCAGGGAAATCAGTTTTCCCTGGAATGAATGAGACATCAGGGGACTCTGGGAATGGTGGCACCACCCTGGAGTTCCTCTCGCCTTTCCTGTGGAGAGCGCCTTCTCTTGAGATGCGACAGGAACGCCGGGAATTCTTTCCCATCCAAGCAGGGATTGGATCCCTCCTCTCGAGCTAGCAGGCGGAAACGGGGCTCCTCTCGATGTGGGCGGGACGCTCGTGTTCCTCTCGAGTGGCGACGGGTATGTCGAGAAATTTCTTGAGTTGCAGCAAGGGTGTGAAGGACCCGTTGGAAGTTCCAGACGTTAGGTGTGATTAGCCTCGAGACGCCTCAGCGGAAATGGGCCTCATCTCACCTGGAGGGGAGAACCTCCTGGATTTTCTCGAGTTTGGCAGGTGCTCTCGACTACGACCGGGACGTCAAGTACGCGCTCTGGTGGCCTCAGGAAAGGCCAGTCCCCTTGCGAGTTGCTCGGGGATCACTCGGGATTCCTCTCTCGTCGATGCGGGGCCTAAGACCTTGTGTGGAGTCGGTGCCGGAAACTGAGGATTCCTCTCCAGTGCTGACATGGATCTTGGGGTACTTCTGGAGTCTCCCCAGTGGAGTCAGTCCTCGTCTCGAGTGGGGGCATGCACACTGCGCTTTTTCTCCCGAGCTGTAGCAGCAATGTCACACTTCTATTCGCTGGATCAAGGGATCTCTTTCCCTCGAG
>NW_017217147.1:0-12730 GCF_001704415.2 Capra hircus | reverse complement strand
GGGACTGGCCTTTCCTGAGGCCACAGAGGGGTCCCTGTGTTCCCCGTCGTAAGTCGAGAGCACCTGCCGCAACTCGAGAAAATCCAGGAGGTTCTCCCTCCAGGCAAGATGAGGTCCATTTCCGCTGAGGCGTCTCGAGGCTAATCACACCTAACCTCTGGAACTTCCAAACGGGTCCTTCACACCCTTGCTGCAACTCAAGAAGTTTCCCGACATACCCGTCTCCACTCGAGAGGAAGCACGAGAGTTCCGCCCACATCCAGAGGAGCCCCGTTTCCGCCTCCTAGCTCGAGAGGAGGGATCCTTTCCCTGCGTGGTCGGGAAAGAAATTCCAGCGTTCCCGTTGAATCTCAAGAGGAGGCACTCTCCACAGGAAAGGCGAGAGGAACTCCAGGGTCGTTCCCCCATTCCCAGAGTCCCCCAGATTCTCAGTCCATTCCAGGGAAACCTGTTTTCCCTGCACTGCCTCGACTTTCAAGCCAGGATCGACTCACACCACGGTGGCACGTGCGACAGCCCTGTGGGAAATCCTCGTGGGAAAGCCTTGTGGAAAGCCTCGAGGGAAAGCCACAGATCCCTTGATCCATGCGAATAGAAGTGTGACATTGCTGCTACAGCTCGGGAGGAAAGCGCTCGTGCATGCCCCCACTCGAGACGAGGACTGACTCCACTGGGGAGACTCCAGAAGTACCCCAAGATCCATGTCAGCACTGGAGTGGAATCCTCAGGTTCCGGCACCGACTCCACACAAGGTCTTAGGCCCCGGCATCGACGAGAGAGGAATCCCGAGTGATCCCCGAGCAACTCGCAAGGGACTGGCCTTTCCTGAGGCCACCAGAGCGCGTACTTGACGTCCCGGTCGTAGGTCGAGAGCACCTGCCGCAACTCGAGAAAATCCAGGAGGTTCTCCCCTCCAGGTGAGATGAGGCCCATTTCCGCTGAGGCGTCTCGAGGCTAATCACACCTAACGTCTGGAACTTCCAAAGGGTCCTTCACACCCTTGCTGCAACTCAAGAAATTTCTCGACATACCCGTCGCCACTCGAGAGGAACACGAGCGTCCCGCCCACATCGAGAGGAGCCCCGTTTCCGCCTCCTAGCTCGAGAGGAGGGATCCAATCCCTGCGTGGATGGGAAAGAATTCCCGGCGTTCCTGTCGCATCTCAAGAGAAGGCGCTCTCCACAGGAAAGGCGAGAGGAACTCCAGGGTGGTGCCACCATTCCAGAGTCCCCCAGATGTCTCATTTCATTCCAGGGAAAACTGATTTCCCTGCAATGTCTCGACTTTCAAGCCGAGGATCGACTCACACCACGGTGGCACGTGGGACAGCCCTGTGGGAAAGCCTCGTGGGAAAGCCTCATGGGAAAGCCTCGAGGGAAAGCCACAGATCCCTTAATCCACTCGAAGGGAAGCGTGACACTGCTGCTACACCTCGGGAGGAAAGAGTACGTGCATGCCCCCACTAGATACGAGGACTGACTACGCTGGGGAGATTCCAGAAGTACCCAAGATCCATGTCAGGACAGGAGAGGAATCCTCAGGTTGGAGCACCATCACCACTCAAGGTCTTAGGCCCCGGCATCGACGGGAGAGGAATCCCGAGAGGCCCCCGAGCAACTCGCATGGGGACTGGCCTTTCTTAAGGCCACCAGAGTGGGTCCCTGAGGTCCCCGTCGTAAGTCGAGAGCACGTGCAGCAACTCGAGAAAATCCAGGAGGTTCTCCCCTCCAGGCGAGATGAGGCCCATTTCGGCTGAGGCGTATCGAGGCTAATCACACCTAAACTCTGGAACTTCCAAAGGGTCCTTCACACCCTTGCTGCATCTCAAGAAGTTCCCCAACATATCCGTCTCCACTCGAGAGGAACTACGAGTGTCCCGCCCTCATCCAGAGGAGCCCCATTTACCCCTCCTAGCTTGAGAGAAGGGATCCTTTCCCTGCGTGTTCGGTAAAAAATTCTCGGAGTTTCCCGTCGCAACTCAAGAGGAGGCGCTCTCCACAGGAAAGGCGAGAGAAACTCCAGGGTCGTGCCACCATTCCCAGAGTCCCCCAGATGTCTCAGTCCATTCCAGGGAAACCTGTTTTCCCTGCACTGCCTCGACTTTCATGCCGAGGAACGACTCACACTACGGTGGCACGTGGTACAAACCTGTGGGAAGCCTCGTGGGAAAGCCTCGAGGGATAGCCACAGATCCCTTGATCCACGGGAAGGGAAGCGTGAATCTGCTGCTTCAGCTCGGGAGGAAAGCTCACGTGCATGCCCCCACTCGAGACGACGAAAGACTCCCCTGGGGAGACTCGAGAAGTAGCCCAAGATCCATGTCAGCAATGGAGAGGAATCCTCAGGTTCCGGCACCGACTCCACACAAGATCTTAGGCCCGGCCTCGACGGGAGAGGAGTCCCGAGAGGCCCCCGAGCAACTCGCCTGGGTACTGGCCTTTCCTGAGGCCACCAGAGCGGGTCGCTGAGGTCCCCATCGGAAGTCGAGAGCACCTGCCGCAACAAGAGAAAATCCAGGTGGATTTCCCCTGAGGCGAGATGAGGCCCATTTCTGCTGAGGTGTCTCGAGGCTAATCACACCAAACCTCTGGAACTTCCAAAGGGTGATTCACACCCTTGCTGCAACTCAAGAAGTTCCCCGACATACCCGTCTCCACTTGAGAGGAAGCACGAGAGTCCCGCTCACATCCAGAGGAACCCCGTTTCCGCCTCCTAGCTCGAGAGGAGGGATCATTTCCTTTCGTGGTCGGGAAAGAATACCCAGCGTTCCCGTCGCTTCTCAAGAGGAGTCGCTCTCCACAGGAAAGGCGAGAGGAACTCCAGGGTGGTGCCACCATTCACAGAGTCCCCCAGATGTCTCAGTCCATTCCAGGGAAACCTGTTTTCCCTGCACTGCTCGACTTTCCTGCCAAGGATAGACTCACACCACGGTGGCACGTGGGACAGCCCTGTGGGAAAGCCTCGTGGGAAAGCCTTATGGGAAAGCCTCGTGAGGAAGCCTCGAGGGAAAGCCACTGACCCCTTGATCCACGCGACGGGAGCATGACACTGCTGCTACACCTCGGGAAGAAAGCGCAGGTGCATGCCCCCACTCGAGACGAGGAGTGACTCCCATGGGGAGACTCCAGAAGTACCCCAAGATCCATGTCAGCACTGGAGAGGAAACCTCAGGTTCTGGCACCGACTCCACACAAGTTCTTAGGCCCCAGCATCGACGGAAGAGGAATCGCGAGAGGCCCCGAGCAACTCGAATGGGGAATGGCCTTTCCTGAGGCCCCCAGAGCGGGTCCCTGAGATCCCCGTCGTAAGTCGAGAGCACCTGCCCTAACTCGAGAAAATCCATGAGGTTCTCCCCTCCAGGCGAGATGAGGCCCATTTCTGCTGAGGCATCTCCAGGCTAATCACACCTAACCTCTGTAACTTACAAAGGGTCCTTCCCATCCTTGCTGCAACTCAAGAAGTTCCCCGACATACCCGTCTCCTCTCGAGAGGAAGCACGAGAGTCCCGCCCACATCAAGAGGAGCCCCGTTTCCGCCTCATAGCTTGAGAGCAGGGATCCCTTCCCTGCGTGGTCGGGAAAGAATTCCCGGCGTACCCGTCGCATCTCAAGAGGAGGTGCTCTCCACAGGAAAGGCGAGAGGAACTCCAGGGTCGTGCCACTATTCCCAGAGTCCCCCAGATGTCTCAGTCCATTCCAGGGAAAACTATTTTCCCTGCACAGAATCGACTTTCAAGCCTAGGATCGACTCACACCACGGTGACACGTGGGACAGACCTGTGGGCAAGCCTCGAGGGAAAGCCTCGAGGGAAAGCCACAGATCCCTTGATCCACGCGAAGGGAAGCGTGACACTGCTGCTACAGCTCGGGAGGAAAGCGCACGTGCATGCCCCCACTCGAGACGAGGACTGACTCCCCTGGGGAGACTCCAGAAGTACGCCAAGATCCATGTCAGCACTGGAGAGGAATCCTCAGGTTCCGGCACCGACTCTACACAAGGTCTGATGCCGGGGTCCAGCCCCGGTGGATCCAGGGAATTCGAAGGGTGGTACGGCGTTGGCGTGGAAAGACTTGTTTATTTATTAATGTAAGATTAGATTAGGAAACTATAGTGTAGTAAGAAGATTAAGTGGAGGAAGAAGGCTGAATAGCTTGGTTTACTCGGACGGTCAATAAAATTCCAGACAAGGAATTTGCACCTCCTTCGTTGGCCACCGGCGCCCGCTTGAATATCTAAGGGTGCCTCGCCTTAAGCTCCCTTTCGTGCGGGTCTTAACAGCCAGGGCAAGTAAGTAGACCTGGCGAGACTCCGCACTCCAGGTGGAGATTCATCCTGAAGTTATAGTAAAGAGCAGAGAGAAGGAAAGTTAGAGAAGAAGAAAGAGAGAGAAAGACACGGGGGGAGCCAGAGTCCCAAGAAACCAGGCTGAGAGACTAGTTCGAGAAGCTGGTCCGAGAATCTGGCCCCCGGCCCCTGGCCTCCTCCTTTATTGTTCAGAAGGCCTTTTATACTTTTGATAAAACATGGAGATCAATGGATAACACAAAATTATATAGTGTTCGCAACCCAGATTCTTTCTGTATATCATTTTGTATACAAAAGGTCTCAGGTGATTTACATTATCTTCTGGCCAAGAGGCTTGTTAACACTTTTTGGCTCTCTTCCTTAATGAATGTTAATTTTGTTTCCCCTGAAGTGTTTTTCTTTAATCTGCATCTCCTTAAAGCATTAAAGTTACATCTCTATAGAACAAAGGTGCAGTGGGTTATAACAAAGAAGGTACTTAACTCAAAGATCTAATGTTGCTAATACCAGGTCTACTACTTGTTTTTCTATATACCAACTATATCTAAAAATAAAGGATATGAAAATTTGGCAGCAAGCATTGACCCAAAAAATGAAACTTTTAATCAGTCCTATTCTAAAGATTTTGACTCCTCGGAAGCTCCTGCATTCCTAGGATGTTTTAAGCTTCCTGTGCCTCCTGCGGTCAGGAGGCCTCAAACAATCACAAGCGCAGCTGTACGAGTCCTACAGGCAGGCTAGAAAGAAATCAGAGGGTTTTTGGATTGAAACACTCTTTCAAATGCAGAAGACTAACGGCCTGAATTGACTTTTTCCAGAAAAGGTCAGAAGAGTGAAAAAGCAGAGCACAAAAACCGGCAGATTTTTGTTGGGGTACGTGCTTAAAAATTTCAAGAGGGATCCCTGAAGTCTGAGCACGCCTTGCGTATGTCAGCTTCCTTCCTCATAACCTTGTCACGGGCGGGCTACCTCACACTGGCTCCCGGCAGTCTTAGGCCCCGGCATCGACGGGAGAGGAATCCCGAGAGGCCCCCGAGCAACTCGCATGCGGACTGGCCTTTCCTGAGGCCACCAGAGCGGGTCCCTGAGGTCCCCGTCGTAAGTCGAGAGCACCTGCCACAACTCGAGAAAATCCAGGAGGTTCTCCCCTCCAGGCGAGATGAGGCCCATTTCCGCTGAGGCATCTCGAGGCTAATCACACCTAACCTCTGGAACTTCCAAAGGGTCCTTCACACCCTTGCTGCAACTCAAGAAGTTCCCCCGACATACCCGACTCCACTCGAAAGAAGCACGAGAGTCCCGCCCACATCCAGAGGAGCCCCGTTTCCGCCTCCTAGCTCGAGGGGAGGGATCCTTTCCCTGCGTGGTGGGGAAAGAATTCCCGGCGTTCCCGTCGCATCTCAAGAGGAGGCGCTCTCCACAGGAAAGGCGAGAGGAACTCCAGGGCCGTGCCACCATTCCCAGAGTCCCCCAGATGTCTCAGTCCATTCCAGGGAAACCTGCTTTCCCTGCACTGCCTCCACTTTCAAGACGAGGATCGACTCACACCACGGTGGCAGGTGGGACAGCGCTGTGGGAAAGCCTCGTGGGAAAGCCTCGTGGGAAAACCTCGAGGGAAAGCCACAGATACCTTGATCCACTCGAAGGGAAGCGTGACACGGCTGCTACGGCTGGGGAGGAAAGCGCACGTGCATGCCCCCTCTCGAGACGAGGACTGACTCCCCTGGGGAGACTCCAGAAGTACCTCAAGATCCATGTCAGCACTGGAGAGGAATCCTCAGGTTCCGGCACTGGCTCCACACAAGATCTTATGGCCCGGCATCGACGTGAGAGGAATCCCGAAGAGACCCCGGAGCAACTCGCATGGGGACTGGCCTTTCCTGACGCAACCACAGCGGGTCCCTGAGGTCCCCGTCGTAAGTCGAGAGCACCTGCCGAAACTCGAGAAAATCCAGGAGGTTCTCCACTCCAGGCGAGATGAGGCCCATTTCCGCTGAGGCGTCTCGAGGCTAATCACACCTAAACTCTGGAACTTTCAAAGGGTCCTTCACACCCTTGCTGCAACTCAAGAAGTTCCCCGACATACCCGACTCCACTCGAGAGGAAGCACGAGAGTCCCGCCCACATCCAGAGGAGCCCCGTTTCCGCCTCCTAGCTCGAGAGGAGGGATCCTTTCCCTGCGTGGTCGGGAAAGAATTCCCGGCGTTCCCGTCGCATCTCCAGTGGAGGCGCTCTCCAAAGGAAAGGCGAGAGGAACTCCACGGTCGTGCCACATTCCCAGAGTCCCCCAGATGTGTCAGTCCATTCCAGGGAAACCTGTTTTCCCTGCACTGCCTCGAGTTTCAAGCCGAGGATCGACTCACACCACGGTGGCACGTGGGACAGCCCTGTGGGAAAACCTCGTGGGAAAGCCTCGTGGGAAAGCCTCGAGGGAAAGCTCCTGATCCCTTGATCCACGCGAAGGGAAGCGTGACACTGCTGCTACAGCTCGGGAGGAAAGCGCACCTGCATGCCCCCACTCGAGACGAGGACTGACTTCCCTTGGGAGACTCCAGAAGTACCCCAAGATCCATGTCAGCACTGGAGAGGAATCCTCAGGTTCCGGCACCGGCTCCACACAAGATCTTAGGCCTCTGCATCGACGGGAGAGGAATCCCGAGAGGCCCCCAAGCAACTCGCATGGGGACTGGCCTTTCCTGACGCCACTACAGCGGGTCCCTGAGGTTCCCGTCGTAAGTCGAAAGCACCTGCCGCAACTCGAGAAAATCCAGGAGGTTCTGCCCTCCAGGCGAGATGAGGCCCATTTCCACTGAGGCGTCTCCAGGCTAATCACACCTAAACTCTGGAACTTCCAAAGGGTCCTTCACACCCTTGCTGCAACTCGAGAAGTTTCCCGATATATTGTTTCCACTCGAGAGGAAGCACGAGAGTCCCGCCCACATCCAGAGAAGCCCCGTTTCCGCCTCCAAGCTCGAGAGGAGGGATCCTTTCCCTACGCGGTCGGGAAAGAATTCCCTGCGTTCCCGTCGCATCTCAAGTGGAAGCGCTCTCCACAGGAAACGCGAGAGTAACTCCAGGGTCGTGCCACATTCCCAGAGTCCCCCAGATGTCTCAGTCCATTCCAGGGAAACCTGTTTTCCCTGCACTGCCTCGACTTTCAAGCCGAGGATCGACTCACACCACGGTGGCACGTGGGACAGCCCTGTGGGAAAGCCTCGAGGGAAGCCCCTGAACCCTTGATCCACGCGAAGGGAAGCGTGACACTGCTGCTACAGCTCAGGAGGAACGCGCACGTGCATGCCTCCACTCGAGACGAGGACTGACTCCCCTGGGGAGACTCCAGAAGTACCCCAAGCTCCATGTCAGCACTGGAGATGAATCCTCAGGTTCCGGCACTGACTCGGCCACAAGGTTTTAGGCCCCAGCATCGACGGGAGAGGAAACCCGAGAGGCCCCGAGAGGCCCCGAAAAACTCGCAAGGGGACTGGCCTTTCCTGAGGCCGCCAGAGCGGGTCCCTGAGGTCCCCGTCGTAAGTCCAGAGCACCTGCCGCAACTTGAGAAAATCCAGGAGGTTCTCCCCTCCAGGCGAGATGAGGCCCATTTCCGCTGAGGTGTCTCGAGGCTAATCACATCTAACATCTGGAACTTCCAAAGGGGTCCTTCACACCCTTGCTGCAACTCAAGAAGTTCCCCGACATACCCGAATCCACTCGAGAGGAAGCACGAGAGTCACGCCCATATCCAGAGGAGCCCCGTTTCCGCCTCCTAGCTCGAGAAGAGGGATCCTTTCCCTGCGTGGTCGGGAAAGAATTCCCGGCGTTCCCGTCGCATCTCAAGTGGAGGCGCTCTTCACAGGAAAGGCGAGAGGAACTCCAGGGTCGTGCCACATTCCCAGAGTCCGCCAGATGTCTCAGTCCATTCCAGGGAAACCTCTTTTCCCTGCACTGCCTCGACTTTCAAGCCGAGGATCGACTCACACACGGTGGCACGTGCGACAGCCCTGTGGGAAAGCCTCGTGGGAAAGCCTCGAGGGAAAGCCACAGATCCCTTGATCCACGCGAAGGGAAGTGCGACACTGCTGCTACAGCTCGGAAGGAAAGTGCACGTGCATTCCCCCACTTGAGACGAGGACTGACTCCCCTGGGGAGACTCCAGAAGTACCCCAAGATCCATGTCAGCACTGGAGAGGAATCCTCAGGTTCCGGCACTGACTCCACACAAGGTCCTAGGCCCCAGCATCGCCGGAAGAGGTATCCCGAGAGGCCCCCTGAGCAACTCGCATGGGGACTGGCCTTTCCTGACGCCACCACAGCGGGTCCCTGAGGTTCCCATCGTAAGTCGAGAGCACCTGCCGCAACTTGAGAAAATCCAGGAGGTTCTGCCCTCCAGGCGAGATGAGGCCCATTTCCACTGAGGCGTCTCGAGGCTAATCACACCTAACCTCTGGAACTTCCAAAGGGTCCTTCACACCCTTGCTGCAACTCAAGAAGTTCCCGATATACCTGACTCCACTCGAGAGGAAGCACGGAGTCCCGCCCACATCCAGAGGAGCCCCGTTTCCGCCTCCTAGCTCCGAGAGGAGGGATCCTTTCCCTGCGTGGTCGGGAAAGAATTCCCGGCTTTCCCGTCGCATCTCAAGTGGAAGGCGCTCTCCACAGGAAAGGCGAGAGGAACTCCAGGGTCGTGCCACATTCCCAGAGTCCCCCAGATGTCTCAGTCCATTCCAGGGAAACCTGTTTTCCCTGCACTGCCTCGACTTTCAAGCCGAGTATCGACTCACACCACGGTGGCACGTGGGACAGCCCTGTGGGAAAGCTGCCGGGAGCCAGTGTGAGGAATCCCGCCCGTGACAAGGTCATGAGGAAGGAAGCTGACATTCGCAAGGCGTGCTCAGACTTCAGGGACCCCTCTGGAAATTCCTAAGCATGTACCCCAACAAAAATCTGCCGGCTTTTGTGCTCTGCTTTTCCACTCTTCTGACATTTTCTGGAAAAAGTCAATTCAGGGTTTCAGTCTTCTGCATTTGAAAGAGTGTTTCAATCTAAAAACCCCTCCGATGGCTTTCTAGCCTGCCTGCAGGACTCTGCGAGTGTGATTGTTTTGAGGCCTCCTGACTGCAGGAGGCACAGGAAGCTTAAAACATCCTAGGAATGTAGGGGCTTCCGAAGAGTCAAAATCTTTAGAATAGGACTGATTAAAAGTTTCATTTGTTGAGTCAATGCTTGCTGCCAAATTTTCATATCCTTTATTTTTAGATATAGTTGGTATATAGAAAAACAAGTAGTAGACCTGGTATTAGCAACATTAGATCTTTGAGTTAAGTACCTTCTTTGTTATATCCCACTGCACCTTTGTTCTATAGAGATGTAACTTTAATGCTTTAAGGAGATGCAAATTAAAGAAAAACACTTCGGGGGAAACAAAATCAACATTCATTAAGGAAGAGAGCTAAAAAGTGTTAACAAGCTTCTTGGCCAGAAGATAATGTAAATCACCTGAGACCTTTTGTATACAAAATGATGTATAGAAAGAGTCTGGGCTGCGAACGCTACATAATTCTGTGTTACCCGTTGATCTCCATGTTTTATCAAAAGTATAAAAGGCCTTCTGAACAATAAAGGATCGGACCAGTTTCTCGAACTAGTCTCTCGGCCTGGTTTCTTGGGACTCTGGCTCCCCCCATGTCTCTCTCTCTCCTCTTCTCTCCCCTTCCCTCTCTCTGCTCTTTACTTTAACTTCAGGCTGAATCTCCATCTGGGGCGCAGAGGCTCGCCAGGTCTACTTACTTGCCCCGGCTGTTAAGACCCGCACGAAAGGGAGCTTAAGGCGAGGCACCCTTAGATATTCAAGCGGGCGCCGGTGGCCCAACGTAGATGGTGCAGATTCCTTGTCTGGAATTTTATTGGCCTTCCGCGTAAACCAAGCTATTCAGCCCTCTTCCTCCACTTAATCTTCTTATTACACTATAGTTTCTTAATCTAATCTTACATTAATAAACAAACAAGTCTTTCCACGCCAACGCCGTCCACCCTTCGAATTCCCTGGATCCACCGGGCCAGGACCCCGGCAAGTGGCGCCCCGGAACAGGCTATTCGAAGGTAGGTTCCTCGGAGCAAAAGCTCCCCCCGGAGCACTCTCTGCTGCTCCCCCCGGAGCCCTCTCCGTTGCTCCCCCCGGAGCACTCTCTGTTGCTCCCCCGGAGTGACTTAATCACTCCCCCGGGAGTACTTTCGGGTACTCCCCAGTGTTGAGTGTTCGGGACGGCTAGGACCCACTCAGGGTGCCGCGGACCCCCCTGTAGGATAGACAGGGTGAGGAAGAGTGGGAAGTGTTCAAGGGTTTAAGAGAAACCTGGTGCTCTAGAGGTTGAAAAGAAACCTGCTATCCTAGGGTTAAAAACAAAACCCCCCTCGCCAGAGGTAAAACCTTTTGTTGAGGTAGACTTTTCTATAAGACTTAATTTTCTGACATGGGTAACAGTGAATCAAAAGAAAGACAGCTTTTTATAGGAGTAATCTTGCAGTTACTAACTAAACGAGGAATTAAAGTTAAAAATTCCAATATTCATTCATTTTTTCCTTTGTACAAGAACAGTGTCCCTGGTTTCCAGAAGAAGGCACTGTTAACTTAGACACCTGGGAGAGAGTAGGAAAACAGCTAAAAACTTACTATACTTTGCATGGGCCTGTAAATGCTTTTGCTCTGTAAAATATGATTACAAATGTTCTGGACCCCTGTCATGAGGCTGTTAGATAGCCTATGGAGAGGCTATAGCGGTAAATGGTAGTGGGTCTCCACCTTCTATGCAGATCGTATTTTCTGCCATTGGCAAACAAAAAAGGAGAGAGACTCCTCTTCCTCCGAGGAAGGAGGGTGCTTACAGGACGCAGCGGCCGAGCGCCCTGGAGAGCCCCCTCCCCCTCTACACAAACCAAACCTTTAAAAAAGTTATCTTATTTAAGGCGACCACTGCAACCTCTGCTTTGCTCCCCCAGGGCTTAAGAACTCCCCACTTATATCCAAAGCCTCCCAGAACATTGCTTAAGTTTGAAAACGATAGTGACAATATTTTGAGCAAAAGAGCTTTTAAAACAGAGCTTCTCCTGCATAAAATCCCCTCAGGAGGGGCCTCACCCAACAAAAAAAAAAGAAAAAGGAAGAAAAACAGAAAAAAAAAATTCGGAATAAAAAGGACGGACAAAGGCAAAATTATGTTTCTCTTGAGGCCAAATAGAACATGGTTTTAGCCAAAATGTCCAGCTAAACAGACACAACAACCCGTACCAAACAACAAACCCGAATGCTCGGCTCTTACCATATAATAATTACACCCCTGTGAGACTCAGATTCCCAATGAGAGTGGCTAAGTCCCATGCGCTGAGGACATTGTAAAGACTTGTAACTGGGGCATAGGTTGCTTTCTTTTCAGAAATTTGGTAGTGTCTGTGTAGTAAAGTTCTGATTATAAAAAACCATGAAAAATTCTGCGAAGTTTGGATCTCAGCCCAACACTGATCTAAATACTTGAGTGTCATTATTTCATAAAAAAATTATTTGAATTGCTCACTTTTGACTTTTTAACCCAGACTTATTCTGTTTTGAACATCCTCGAAAAACCAACCAATAAAGAGCCGCAGATGGATCTAGATCTACACTTTTGAGATCATAAAAAATGCAAGGCTCTCTAGGCCTTAAGATTTTTGGTAATTCAAGAGATATAAAGAGGTGATTCAATGCTGCTTATAGCACAATATGATTCAAGACGTGTCTTACATTGCTGAGAAAATCCATCTAGATCTAGCGGCAGCTCACTTATAAGAATCTCGCCAAAACATATATCTATCTGAAAAGGTAGTTAAGATAAAAAGTGGTATGACAGGATAAAAATGCTATAAAAGTAAGAGAGTGAGAATAGAGTTTAACAACCTTGTGAAAAGTGAGCCTTCTCAACCTGTGCCTGAAGCTTTTCAAGGGCTAAGATTAAATGGTTAACTTGTCCATCACTAAAAGCATAGACCAGATTTTGGGTATAAAAAGATATTAAAGCTGTATAAAAGATATTGTGTAACACCTCTTTTCTCGTTATCTATATTGGTCTAGTGAATATGGTTTTTGATAACAAATTACTACAGAACGGCCTACAAGAACTATTCTGATGTAATGGCCAAGTCTACGCTTGTTTGGTGTTACTTAGACGACAGGAGCAGACGTTTCTTATCTTGCATTTCAGGAAAAGACTGGCCCTAGTCTCCTGGCCACCTCCTGGCCACACATACTACTTGAAAATAAACTTGGCTGGGGATAGGAAGAGCCCCCACAGTAGCCAAAATGCAAAAATTTTATGATTGTGAATTTGAGGGACTAACCGTGGAACTTTCAACCGTATGTAGTCCTTCACTCTACCTGCTGGGGGAGACATGCTCT